>NC_050578.1:15660225-15963739 GCF_011100635.1 Trichosurus vulpecula
TTCTTAACTTGAATTGCTAAGACTTAAGTTTAGAGATGAACACTTAGGGATATCTATCAAAAAGGGGAATTTTCCCAAGGTCCTGTTGGATACAGGGTTATTTCATCTTGATTTGTACTTTGATGCACAATTAAATAACCAAGGATGGAGGCAAGATGAACTGGAACAATACCACCCACGACTTAAAAATTAAGCATATTTGTAGATACATCAGACTTTTACTTATCTAGCTGCAAAACCTCCAGGATTTTTGCATTTTCAGTCCTTCCCTCTTGCTGTCAATCCCTTCATATTAACCATTCTTCCAGTAGAGGAATTAATTATTTTGCATAACAGAAATTCTAGAAAAAGATGGGTCAAGGGAAATGAGATGCCCTTTATTTATCTATTGTTTTTTATTTATCTATTAAACCAACAGATTTACTGAGAGACTGCTATGCACATTATATTATGCAGCATGTTGTAAGGAATCTAAAATTTATCAGACATGATTTCTTTCCTCAAAGAACTTTCAGTCCAAGTGGGAACACAAGACACATTTTCAGGAGAAAGGGAGAGAGAAAACATGAATTTATCAAGTGCCCACTCTGTGCCAGACTCTCTGCTAATTAGTTTTTGAGTGCTTATCTCATTTCATCGTTACAACAATCCTGGGAGGTAGGTGCTATCATAATTTTCATGTACCTTGAAGTGGTTGTCATGTTGTTTCAGTCATGTGTGACTCTGTGACCCTATTTAGGATTTTTTTGGCAAAAAAGTGGTTTGCAATTTTTTTCTCCCAGCTCATTTTACAGATGAAGAAACTGAGGCAAACAGAGGTTAAGCAACTTGCCTAGGGTCACATAGCTAGTGAGTATATGGGGCCAAATTTTAACTCAAGTTTTCCTGATTCCAGGTCCAGTGCTCTGTCCATTTGATACATTTAGCTGCCATATAAGGAGGTAAATGATTCTAGCTCCCCTACTTCCTAGTTTTGTGACCTTGTAAAAATCATTTGATTTCTTGGGCCTAAATTTATTCACCTATAAAATGAGGAGGTTTGGCTAAATGACTGCCAATGTTCTTTTCTGGATTTTCCTATGATTAAACCTCAAAGTAAGCAGTACAGAGACTCTAGAAAAGGAAGAAAATAATGTGATTGGATACATTTCCATAGCTGTATATTTCCTCTCTGAATGAGGCATTCCCAAATAAAAATGTAATCCCCCAAAGACTTGTGAATTGAGTACAGATACCTTTCCCCTTCTGCATTTATCTTTTTTAAAGGGGGTAAAAAACCCTCAAATCATTACTTTGTAGAAATATGCCAAATTAACTCCACAGTAGGCAGAAAAATTACCTTTAAAATTGGGTCTGATTCTTGCATCATAGCCCGATGTCCTGCCCATTAGTTTATCCAGAAAATCAGATGGTGACATTGGTGTGCTACGTGATCTTGCACTGTCTGTCTCCTTTGTGGCAACCAAACTATAAAGAAAAAGATAAGATCCGTATTTCATGAAACAGGCAACAGTAGTTGCACATGTAATTTAAGAACCAATAAGGTTATTCAAATTCCTACAGAAATGAAAATATCTTTAGGCCAGTGAAAGAAACCTTGAAGTACATTGGTAGTGGGATTTTAATTAAACGAAACCAGTAGGTTTGTGAAATTTGCAAGTGCAGGCTTGATGTTGAAGTTAAACTTCCTCAGTCTGTGTAAGGCTCCATTTGAAATATAGAACTAGATGATATTTTAGAAAAAAATATTCTCACCATTTTTTTTTCATGGAAACTGTATTCCTCTTGCATGTAATGTATTTTGGGAAATCCTGAACTAAACCATACCCAAATATTGGGAATAGTGGCATTCATATGTCAAGTAAGATAAATTTCACTTCGACAGACAGAAAAACTCATTAAGGCACCAGACTTTCAAGAACTAATACTCCCCTGCCCCGTTTCCCAAATCTAGTTTCTTTACATAATAATTATTGAGTAATCAAAAAACATAGTATATTATACAGAACAAAGAATCAGCTCAATGAAATAATTTAAATAGTTCATTTATACAAAAAGACTTTTTCTTTCTTTTATTTGAAATAAAAGTTTTGTGTGAAGTTCTCTCAACTGTAACCTCACTATCCTTCAATGCACATGTAATTATATTTTTCTCAAAGTAACTATTTCCCAAGTTAGTTATATATTGGCCTATATTTATCACTCTTTTGTTATATTATCACAAAACCACTGCATGAATAACTCAAGTTCGGAAATTACCTATGTCAAGAAGAGAAAGAATTGTAAGCATAGTTTGTGCAACTAGATATTGTATGATAAAAATCTACGTCAGGGGATAATCATCCAAATTTCAATCTTTCTAATAATGTATTTTTTCTTCTTTTACTTATACAGTTTTCCCAAGCAGGTGTCATTAGAACATATGCTTTCTACCTCAGTCTCTCTCTCTCTAGCCTCCTGCCATACCGGTCAATAGCAAGTTTCTAGTCAAACTGGTCAGGCACTCATCACCATCTTTAGCTACAGTGTTTTTCATTGGTCAGCCAACAAATATTCACAGACTCCTAACTATATTAAATGCATGGTGCCACAGCTTAAATCTTCCTTTGGCCTTCTAGTGACTATATCCTTCTAGGCTCCATTCCCTTAGTCTGAACTTAAAACCCCAATCACCATTTCCTTGGACACCAGCAGATCTCCAGATTTCACTTTCAGGCTAACATGTTATCTCTCTGTCCACTAGCCATTGTTGGTCTTTGACCAGTGTAGTCAACACTATGAAAATGCCTACTACTACCATATAGGTGTACACTCAAAATCAACATCATCACATTCCTTCTTCACTAAGAAACCTGAAAGTGGTACTTAAAGTGTTTAGAGTTGGAAGGGACCTTAAAGATAACATTTCAAATTTGCCATTTTACAGCTAAAATAACTTTAATATCAGGAAGGTAGAGCCCAAAGTTAAACATCTGTGAATTAATTTTACCTTATCACATATGTGACATTATGCCCACGTGTGGTACTAAATATTTGTCTTGTAATATTCACTTGAGATATTGGCTCAAAGTAAAAATAAAACAAAACAGCCTAGTGGTCTGAATTAGCACTAAGTACCAGTATCTGAGTTAACCATTGCAATAGTAATGTAGATGGGAAGCTCTTTCCCATCCATTAATAGGTCCATGGGACCTTCCTGGGTCTCATGGAAGCCCCTGTGGTGGGAGGAGCTTGCCAAATTGGTGGAGCAGTACAGGGTGGAAGTCAGAGGTTGTTACAGCTTTGAGAGAGAGAGAGGAAGCAGAGAAAGCAGCAGGTAGTGTGGGTAAGAGAGAGGCATTTTTGCCTAAGGGAACTTAGTTTGCTGGAAGGCTGACAGAGGGAAGGCTTGGGGATGCCGTGCCCCCTGCATTGCTAATGTGTATAGATTTCTTTGTTGCTATGATGGATTTGGCTTTCTGGTGTTTGAATAAATGTTTTGGTTCTGCCTTCAATAAAGAGAGTCCGTTACATTTTGCGATTCAGAAGTATGCCAGCATGTTCATGGCTGCCGTAGGAGCTGTGAGTATCACGTTGGCGTTACAACCACTAGTAAGTAGTTAATTACTAAAGTAGATGATCTACTTTAGCTACTAGCTAAACCTTCTTTCAGTCACTCATCATGTGCACATAGATTAGCTACTGTCTTAACAAGCTGCCGCATTGCCACCAGTCACACAGAGATGGTTCGGGAGCCATCTCTAGTCATTTGACTTAGATCTTGCCACTGGACTCTGATGACTTTGGAGGAGACAGTGAGGCTGATGATGAAGTACAGGCCTGCCTCACTTAAATCCAGTTCACTTGCCACTCAAGGCATCACCCTCCTGATGTCATTGGTCCTCTTTGAACTGCCTGATCAAAGCAATATTGCTGTACACTTTACATACATCACTGGATCTAGAGAGCCTTTACATCTGAGTAGCCTAGGGACTCTGAACACAGGAAATCAAAAAGTCCTTCTTATAAGTAAACTCCCACAGCAATATATTCTGAGTTGGCATCTTGCTGTGGGAGCCAGAAGGCATCACAACCCTAGTGACTCAGTGCCTAATTTATGTAGTAGCAAAAGGTGTAAAAGCTTTCCTACAAGCAAGCCTCCCCCAAGCAAGCTCCTCCTTAGGCAAGTCCCTCATCCAATGGGTTCCACATGAGGCCTATTAATGAGCAGGAGAAGATATTATTATCTCATTAACATTGCACAGGTTTATACCTTCTCTGCAATTAATCATCTTAGAGAACAGCTTCCAGTGTTTAATGGTTAAGTGACTTGCCCAAGGTCACAGGATCTATGTCAGAGGTAGGACCCAGGTCTTTCTTGCTCTGAGGTCTGTTTGTCAAGTTACCCCTAAAATTATATAACAAATAATAATCATGTCTTTCTTACTTATACTTTGAGAGAACTGTGGGAATGGGAGCTACCTAATAAATCATCTAATGGTGACTTTTCCAAATTATAGTTTTAAGTTCTACTGATGTAATTCACTCTTGGTGTATGCTGAGGTCTAATTCAACCTTTGTAGAATTGTTATTCAAATGTTTCATTTGTGTCCAACTCTTCATGACCCCCAATAGGCATTTGGTAAAGATATTGGAGTGGTTCGCTATTTTCTTCTCCAGCTAATTTTTAATTGTTAAATTTTATTTTTAATTTATGGAATAAACCAAACATTTCCATAACATAGTACAATAAAAAAAGATGATTGCATGTGAAACTGCAAATCTGCTATGCATAGCTTGCTATTCATTTCAAATATACAACAAAATTGTTATGTGAATTTATTTCTTGTCTTTCCTCCTCCCCCCTTCACTCCAGCTCATTTTCTAGTTGAGGAAACTGAGGCAAACAGGGCTAAGTGACTTGCCCAGGGTCACACAGCTAGTAAGTGTATGAGACCAGATCAGAACACAGGTCCTCCTCACTCCAAGGACCAGCACTCTCTCACTTAGCTGCTCCCCATAGAATGATACAATATGCCAATGAATGCAATGAATGAATTGTACTATTTCTTTTTTCAGTTTCTTCAGAGACAAGAACATTCCAATCTACAGGCCAGATTTAGCACTGCTTCCCTGTTTTGGGACTTCTTAGTGATTCAGAGTACTCATTATTCATGTCCTTATTCATATCATGGTGTAGATCAATCAATTTAGACCTGGAAAGGAATTTGGAGATCTACTCCATGAGCCTTACAGATAAGGAAACTGAGGCTAAGAGAGATAAGTTACTTTCCAAGGTCACCCGGGTAGCATGTTATAGAATAGGGTTATACAAGGCATGCTGATTTGAAATCCAGACATTTTCTACTACTCCAAGCTGCCTGGCCAAAGAGGTAATTTTCTTTTTCTGGTGACTATTAATACATTTGTTGTGTTTTATTTTTCTCTAGGACAACTGGTTTTGCTTTTCTACTGAGGGAGCACAAGCCCTGAAGGCTAATAAATAGCAATTGAAGATTTGTGAATTTTGGGTTTATTAGCATATCAAAAGAGAATAATATGAAACAATATGCTAAAGCCTAATGATGTGATTTATCTAAGGTAATATTTGTTAGGTTATTACTAATGCAGCACAAATTATGTGTATATATATATACACATATACACACACATATATGTATATGCATATGTATGAGTGTGTTGACACACATATACACACAAATACATATACATATATGTATACACATATACACATAAATACATATACATACATATACACACATATACACACATATTTTTTTCTTGTAGGGGTCCTGTTTTCCATCTTACTGAGAATAGAGCCTCTTAAAGTTTTTGAAAAAAACAAAAGTAGCTGAAGATTTGTGAATAGTGTTTAATGAGTTAATCTGCATTTTATGTAATTAACATTTCAAAGGAGAGTAATAAGAAATAATATACTGGATGCCACAGTCTAAGGATACACAGAATTTGATAAGAGTAGTTACTATCACCTCAATATTATTGAGTCATTCTCCTTCCTTTCAATCTCTATGCCTGAATTTCTTTTCTCCCTCTATAATAAGAGAGGGAAAAATAACCCAGGAAGAATAAACAGAAAAATTTTCTTCTCAAATGATCAAGTGAGACAATAAATACAAATTGCTTTGCAAGTCTTAACACACAATATAAATGCTATCTATTGTTATCATCATCATCATTATCATCTCACCATCATCCAAGAAAGAAAAAGCAATAAATATATTGTTTGCAGTTGATAGGACAATGATAAACAAAAATTGAGAGAAAGCAGAGCTGTTTTAGTTACCTTCCTTCTTTTTGTCCAAGGGGAATGATCTTGGCAACGGAAAGGACAAAATCTTTACGAGGAAGTTAAAACCACATATATGCCTATCTAAGGCATATAAGGCATATAGTAAAAGAGCACTCAGCTGCTCTTAATAAGTACAGGTCATCAGTTAGAGATGTATTCCAGGGCAGAGAATGAATTGGCAGTTGTGGCTGCTGAGATAATGATTGCTGCTATAATGGTCTTTGGATATCTCGGAAAACAAGAGGAGTACTGTAAGACAGTTGTTCAGTTGTTTCAGTCATGTCTGACTCTTCATTGACCTCATTTGTTGTTTTCTTAGCAAAGATACTGAAGTAGTTTGACGTTTCCTTCTCCAGCTTATTTTACAGATGAGGAAACAGAGGGAAATAGGGTTAAGTGAGTTGCCCAGGGTGGATTTGAACTCAGGAAGATGAGTGCCATCTAGCTTTCTAGAGAACAACAAATGCTGACTCTGTGTGTGTGTGTGTGTGTGTGTGTGTGTGTGTGTGTGTGTGTGACACAAAGAGAGAGGGAGAAAAAGGGGAGGGGGAGAGACTGGGAGGGAGAGGGATAGGAAGGGGGAGAGGGAGAGGGGGAGGGATAGAGGGAGGTGGAGAGGGAGAGGGGGAAGGGTATGGGGAGAAAGAGAGGGAGAGGGAGAGAGGGGGGTTGGTAGTAAAGGGAGGGCAGAGAGGAGAGGGAGGAGAGGAAGGGGAGAGAGAGAAACAGAAAAAAGAGAAAACTATAGACTAGTAATTTTGATTCTAAGCAATATTCTAGACCATGTTCTTGAGGCATCTAGGCTTCATAGTTGTTAGGGCACTATACTTGGAAACAGAAAGACCTCAGTTTGAATTCCGACTCTGATGCATATTAACTACATGGCCTTGGGCAACCCAATTAAATTCTCTTTCTAATCTACAAAGTGGAAATGATAATGGCACCTGCCTCTCAAGGTTGTTATGAAGATCAAATGAGAGAATAATTGGAAAGCATTTTGCAAATCTTCAAATTAAATAGAAATATAAACAACCAGAAGTTCTGGTTAGGGAACGTCTAAACAAGGAAACAGTGATCACAAGGAGCTAGCATTGTTTCATTAAGCATACATCAAGCCACGCCAATGTCTTTACCATTTTTGACAGGGTTATTAGATCTTTAAATAAGGGGAAGCCTAGATATAGTTTACCTAAGTTTTAGCAAAACATCAGACAATCTCTCAAGCCGCTCTTGTAGAGCACCCTCTGCTAATGTTTCCTGGATGTGATGACCAGATCAATCTGAACAAAATAGAATTTTCAAAACCCTGTTCGGAAATATTCAGTGGCTCCCTATTTCCTTCAGGATCAAGTCAAATTCAACACTACCAAAACGGTACCCCCTGGACACTTCCTATCTCTGTTATCTTTTCCTGTTAGGATACGAGCTACTGGAGGGTAGGGACTATCTGGCTTGTTCACATTTTTATTCATGGTGCCCTAGCACAGTGCTTGGCATATGGTAAATTAAATAAGAGATTACTCACCCATTAAGCCAGGTGACATTAAAAGCACTTCACAATTTGTCTTTACATGTACTTTTTGAAAGTTCTTTCTCATTATTCCTCTATGGGAACACTCCGTCCCAGATAGAGTTGTCTCCTCATTTTTTTCCTAGCACACCTCATGAAATCCTGTTTTCCCACTCTTATTTTCCCCAACTGAAATACCCTTTTCCCCACTATACACACCCACACAACACACACATACACACACGTGCACACGCATCTGCGCACACCTCTCTGCTTATCCAATCTTACTCAAATTTCAAGGCTCAAAGCTCCATCTGTCTCAATTATTCCTTCCCACAGGGAACTCTCCCTTCTCCAAACTTCTGTAGAACACATTTGTCCCACTCACTTGCAATTTATTCTACATTGCCTTGCACTAACAATTATCATCTGGTGTTTTTGTTTTCTTTTCTCATCTTAGAGACTCTTAGAAATCACAGCCTATATTTTATAGGCTATTTCAATGCCACCTTTGCCTCTTTGCCACACAGAGAGTGCCTTGCACATAACAATCACTGATAACTGATTAAAAGAATTTCCTGAACCCTAAGTAGAAAAGTACTTCTTTTTTTATTTCTTTATTTCTTTATTTCTTTTTATTTCTTTTTATTTTATTTTTTTATATTTTTTTATTTTTAGTTTACCACACACGGTTCTACATAATTTTGAGTTAAAGATTTTCCTCCCCTCCCTCCCCCCTCCCTCCCCAAGATGGCATGGAATCTCATATAACTACCATGTATAACTTCGCATTGAATTAATTTATACACTAGTCAAGTTGTGGAAAAGAATTATGACCAATGGAATGAATCATGAGAAAGAAGAGACAGAACCAAAAAAAAAACAAAACGCCAGAACAAAAACAAAAGAGAAGAAAAAAGGCGAGCATGTAGTGTGCCTCAATCTGCATTCAAACTTCACAATTCTTTCTCTGGATGAAGATAGCATTCTCCATCGTGAGTCCCCTGGAGTTGTCCTTGCACCTTGCATTGCTGAGAAGAGCAAAGTCTGTCAGGGTTGGTCCTCATGGAATCCATATATCTGTGGTTGTGTACAATGTTCTCCTGGCTCTGCTCCGCTCACTCAGCATTATGTCGTGTAGGTTTTTCCAGGTTGTTACAAAGTCCGTATCATCCCCATTTCTTATGGCACAATAGTATTCCATTACCTTCATATACCACAGCTTGTTCAGCCATTCCCCAATTGATGGGCATCCCTTTGATTTCCAATTCTTGGCTACCACAAAGAGAGCCGCTATAAATATCTTTGTACATATGGGTCCCTTTCCCTCTTGTGTGATTTCTTTGGGATACAACCCTAGAAGTGGTATTGCTGGGTCAAAGGGTATGAACATTCCTATGGCCCTTTGGGCATAGTTCCAAATTACTCTCCAAAAGGGCTGGATCATCTCACAACTCCACCAGCAATATAACAATGTTCCAATTTTCCCACATCCTCTCCAGCATTTATCATCCTCCTGCTTTGTTATTTTAGCCAATCTTACAGGAGAGCTGTGGTATCTAAGAGTTGTTTTGATTTGCATTTCTCTAATCAGTAGTGATCCAGAGCATTTTTTCATATGCCTGTAGATAGCTTTAATTTCTTCCTCTGAAAACTGCCTGTTCATATCCTTTGACCATTTCTCAATTGAGGAATGGCTTCTATTCCTATATATTTGGCTCAGATCCCTGTATATTTTAGAAATGAGGCCTTTATCAGAGATACTAGTTGCAAGGATTTTCTCCCAATTTTCTGCTTCCCTCCTCATTTTTGTTGCATTGGCTTTTTTTTTGTACAAAAACCTTTCAATTTAACATAATCAAAATTATCCATTTTGCATTTTGTGATGCTCTCTATCTCTTGTTGGGTCATGAATTCTTTTCTTTTCCATAAATCTAATAAGTAAACTATTCCTTGCTCTCCCAAATTACTTAGAGTATCAGCCTTTACTCCTAGATCATGAACCCATTTTGACTTTATTCTGGTATATTGTGTAAGATATTGGTCTATGGCCAGTTTCTGTCCTACCCTTTTCCAATTTTCCCAGCAGTTTTTGTGAAATAGTGAATTCTTGGCCCAGAAGCTGGCCTCTTTGGGTTTATCAAAGAGTAGATTGCTATAGCTGTTGACTTCTCCATCTTGTGTAGCTATCCTATTCCACTGATCCACACCCCTGTTTCTTAACCAGTACCAGGCAGTTTTGATGACTGCTGCTCTGTAGTACAGTTTAATATCTGGTATGGCTAGGCCACCTTCTCTAGCATTTCTTTTCATTAATACCCTAGATATTCTAGACCTTTTGTTTTTCCTGAAGAATTTTGTGATTATTTTGTCCAGCTCAGTAAAATAATTTTTTGGTATTTTGATTGGTATGGCACTGAATAGATAGATTAATTTAGGTAAAATTGTCATTTTTATTATATTAGCTCGGCCTAACCATGAGCAACTGATATTTTTCCATTTATTTAGATCTGCCTTTATTCGCATGAAAAGTGTGTCATAGTTATGTTCATATAGGCCCTGGGTTTGTCTTAGCAAACAGACTCCCAAATATTTTATAGTGTCTACAGTAACTTTGAATGGAATTTCTCTTTCTATCTCTTGCTGTTGGGCTTTGTCAGTAATGTATAGGAATGCTGAGGATTTATGTGGGTTTATTTTATATCCTGGAACTTTGCTAAAGTTGTTTAGTATTTCAAGTAGTTTTTTACTTGATTCACTAGGATTCTCTAAATAAATCATCATATCATCGGCAAAAAGTGATAATTTAGTTTCTTCTTTTCCTATTCTAATTCCTTCAATTTCTTTTTCTCCTCTTATTGCTACAGCTAACGTTTCTAATACCAAATTGAATAATAGGGGTGATAATGGACATCTTTGTTTCACCCCTGATCTTACTGGGAATGCGTCTAGCTTATCCCCATTACAAATAATGTTTGTCGATGGTTTTAGGTAGATGCTATTTATAATTTTAAGGAAGGTTCCATTTATTCCTATGCTTTCTAGTATTTTTAATAGGAATGGGTGTTGTACTTTGTCAAAGGCTTTTTCTGCATCTATTGAGATGATCATATGGTTTCTGCTAGTTTTGTTGTTGATATGGTCAATTATGCTAATAGTTTTACTAATATTGAACCAGCCTTGCATTCCTGGAATAAATCCTACCTGGTCATATTGTATTATTCTCGTGATGAGTTGCTGCAATCTTTTTGCTAATATTTTATTTAAAATTTTTGCATCAATATTCATTAGAGAAATTGGTGCATAATTTTCTTTCTCTGTTTTGACTCTACCTGGTTTGGGTATTAGTACCATATTTGTGTCATAAAAAGAATTTGGTAGGACTCCTACTTCACCTATTTTCCCAAATAGTCTACAAAGTATTGGAATTAGTTGTTCTTTAAATGTTTGATAGAATTCACATGGAAAACCATCTGGCCCTGGAGATTTTTTCCTAGGGAGTTCATTGATGGCATGCTCAATTTCTTTTTCTGAGATGGGGTTATTTAGAAATTTTACTTCCTTTTCTGTTAACCTGGGCAGTTTATGTTTTTGTAGGTATTCATCCATATCTCCAAGGTTGTCAAATTTATGGGCATATAATTGGGCAAAATAATTCCTAATTATTGTTTTGAATTCCTCTTCATTATAGGTGAACTCATCCTTTTCATTTTTGATACTGGTAATTTGATTTTCTTCTTTTTTTTAATCAAATTGGCCAAAGGTTTATCAATTTTATTGGATTTTTCATAAAACCAGCTCTTTGTTTTATTTATTAATTCAATAGTTTTCTTGGTTTCAATTTTATTAATCTCTCCTTTGATTTTCAGTATTTCTAATTTGGTATTTAATTGGGGGTTTTCAATTTGCTCTTTTTCTAGCATTTTCAGCAGTATGTATGATCTCCTTTTTTGCTATTTTATTCATGTAAGCATTTAGGGATATAAAACTTCCCCTAAGAACTGCTTTTGCTGCATCCCATAAGTTTTGGTATGTTGTTTCATTATTGTCATTCCCTTGAATGAAGTTATTGTTTCTGTGATTTGTTCTTTGGCCCACTCATTCTTTAGAATTAGATTATTTAGTTTCCAATTAGTTTTTAGCTTATTTTTCCATGGTTCTTTATTAAAAATGATTCTTATTGCATCATGATCTGAAAAGGATGTTTCGACTACTTCTGTCTTTCTGCACTGGATTGTGAGGTTTTTATGCCCTAGTACATGGTCAATTTTTGAGTATGCGCCATGTACCGCTGAGAAGAAAGTATATTCCTTTTTATCCCCATTCAGTTTTCTCCAGAGGTCTATCATATCTGCCTTTTCTAAAATTCTGTTTGCCTCCTTAACTTTTTTATTATTTATTTGAGGTTAGATTTATCAAGTTCAGAAAGGGCAAGGTTGAGGTCTCCCAATATTATAGTTTTGCTGTCTATTTCTTCCTGTAACTCCCTTAACCTCTCCTCTAAGAATTTGTATGCCTTACCACTTGGTGCATATATGTTAAGCAATGATATTGCTTCATTGTTTATGGTGCCTTTTAGCAGGATATAATGTCCTTCCTTATCTCTTTTAATTAAATCTATCTTTACTTTTGCTTTGTCTGAGATTAGGATTGCTACACCGGCTTTTTTTACTTTAGCTGAGGCACAGTATATTTTACTCCAGCCTTTTACCTTTACCCTATGTGTATCCCCCTGTTTCAAATTTGTTTCTTGTAAATAGCATATTGTAGGATTATGGTTTTTAATCCATTCTGCTATCCGCTTCTGTTTTATGAGAGTGTTCATCCCCTTCACGTTCAGAATTATGATTTCTATCTTTGTCTTTTTGTCCATCCCAGTTCCCCCTTTTCATGCTTTTATTTTTCCCTTTCCCCTTCTCAACAAAATTTTGGTTTTGACCGTCACCTTCCTCAGTTTACCCTCCCTCTTTATTCCCCTCCCTTATCTTACCGTTTCCCACTTGCTACTTCTCCTCTCCCTTCTGACCACCCTCCTCCCTTTTTTCCCCCCTTCCCCTCCTACTTCCCCTAGGACAAGTTAGATTTCTAAACTTATCAGAGTATGTGATTCCCTTCTTGAACTAGATCAGATGACAGTAAAGCTCAAATACTGCTCTTCTCCCTCCCTTCTTTCCCTCCATGTTTTTGTGCCACTTCATTTGGTGTAATTTACCCTTTTCTACTACCTCCTTACCTCTTCTCTCATAGCCCTCCCTTTATATCTCTTACTTATATTTTTTATCTTTACATCAGTTAATTTATACAGGCATTCACAACCTAAGTATATCCCTTTCATTTGGCATAATAGCTGTAACATTCTCAAGACTGACATATATACGTATATATATAAAACATACATAAGATGATATAATCCCACATAAAGATGCAAACAACCTGCCCTTATTGGTTAATAAGGTTTGTGGGGTTTTTCCCTCTGGTTACCTTTTTATGTCTCTCTTGAGTTTTGTATTTGGAGATCAAATTTTCCATTGAGTTCTGGCCTTTTCCTCAGGAAGGTATGGAATTCCCTTATTTCATTGAATGTCCATCGCCTTGCCTGGAAAATTATGCTTAGTTTTTCTGGGTAGTTGATCCTTGGTTGTAGTCCCAGCTCCTTTGCCCTTCGGAATATCATATTCCAATTTCTCCTGTCTTTTAATGTGGAAGCTGAGAGATCCTGCGTGATCCTGACTGTAGTTCCACGATGTGTGAATTTCTTCTTTTTGGCTGCTTGCTGTATTTTCTCCTCGAGTTTATAGTTCTGAAATTTGGCTATAATATTTCTTGGTTTTTTCAGTTTGGGATCTCTTTCAGGGGGTGATCAGTGAATTCTTTCAATGACTATTTTGCCCTCAGGTTCTAGGACCTCTGGGCAGTTGTCTTTGATAATTTCTTCGAAGATACTGTCAAGGCTCCTTTTTCCATCTTGGATTTCTGGTAGGCCAATAACTCTTAAATTGTCTCTCCTGGATCTATTTTGCAGGTCAGTTGTTTTCCCAATCAGGCATTTCACATTTTTTTCTATTTTTTCATTCTTAACGTTTTGCTTTACTACTTCTTGGTGCCTCATTCCATTTGCTTAACTCTAATTTTTAATCAGTTTTTTCATTTTGCTTTTGAGTCTCCTTTTCCAATTGGTTGATTTTACCTCTCAGGGTGTCATTTTCTCTCTTTAGATTCTGAATCTCCATAGCCATTTCACCAATCTTATTCTTTAGGGACTTGATTTCATCAGTGGATTTTTTTTCCATATTTTCTTTTAGCTCCCTAATTTGGTTTTTAAAATCCTCCTTTAACTCTTCCAGCAATGCTTTTTGGGCTGGAGACCAGTTCACATTACCTTTTGAGGTATCAGACACATCTATAGTGTCATTACTGACTTCTTCCATATTGGTATTTTGATCCTGCCCGTCTCCATAAAAAGAATCTATTGTTTTTTTGTTGTGTTCTTCTTCATGTTTGTTGGTTTGCCTTTTCCTGGCTTTACAACAAGTTTCTGTCTATGTGGCTCAGGGCTCTCTGTCCCAGCTTTCTTATTCTGGGGATTGTCAGTCTAGAATTATAGCCTTCAGTTTCCTGAGGTGTGGGGGAGGGGTCTGGCTCCCTGGCGTCTCACTTCCTATGGGTGCTCTCCAGCACTTGCTTTTCAGCAATGGTCTCAGCTGTTTGTTGTTTGAGCTGATCTCTGACTCTTCCCCTGGGGGAGCAAGATTACGTCTGGGTTCCTGGTGTTGACCCCTTCCGACTCTGCCCCTCTGGGACTAATGAACTTGTACTATTTGACCACTGAAGCCCCACTTCTTTCTCCTCTGTGTCAGCATTCTTTTTTTTTTTATTTTATTTTTCCTGAGGAATTCTCTGGGTGAGGGGGGGAAGGGAGTAGAGCCATTTACCTGGCCATTAATTCTCCTGGAAGTTCGAGAACCTGAGTTTCTGGGCTGCAGGCATCAGGAGTTGGTGTTTCACAGCCAGTGGCGTTGCGCTGCCTCTCCTCACTTCCACAGACTGCCGTCCTGTGTTGGCTGGCCTGGGGATCTCTGCCAGTTTCAGGCACCCAGCTTTCTCCCAGCCTGTCTCCCATGTGGATTTCCCAGCCAGCTGCCTCCGCCTTGGTCTGGAGAAGCTCCGCACCGAGCAGTCTCCCGGCCTACAGGTTCGTGCCTCCAGCCTTTCAGACTCTCCCAGCTCGGAGATTTGCCCCATGTAGACTGCTCGCGGTTTCTGACTCTCTGAAATCTGCTCAAATTCACTTTTTTATAGGAATCTGACAGACCTTGTGAGAGAGCTCCGGTAAGATGCTGCCTTAATGCGGCCATCTTGGCTCCATCCCCCCAAAAGTATTTCTTACAACTAGGAACGATCATCTTTCTCTACCCCCAAATTTTCCCTCTGAAGAGCTGTAGAAGAAAATAAGATTAATCTTGTTTTACATGAAGGCAAACTAATCCTTTATGGCTTTAAGGATGAAAAATTTATTTATATTGAGGTAACTAATCCCTTTTCATATCTGTTGACATTCAAAAATCAACAGTGCAGGAATTACATTAAATTGGACTTATGGAGGAAAAAAAAATGATGCAAAAGATATCATTGTTATGGAGGCTTAATGGCTATCCCTCAGCAAAGTCCAGAGATAGTACAGGCTTTTCTCCTCAAAATGGGACATTTAACCGCTTATTTCACGTTCTCAGTAAAACAGCCAGGTTTTTGTTGTTTTTCACATATATCTGTTTGTGTTTTTCATATGACATGACTTGTGGAAATAACTGGCACACTGCAATTACAAATATCAGTTATATACTTTGTCTCTATGCTTAGATTTAGTAAGAAATACAGGGATTTTGAAAATGGTATTTTAAAAGCCATTAATTTCAAGTAGTCATTAAGTGGGAAAAAATCTGTGAAATATGTATTTGGCTGATATGGAGCTCACCATTACTTTATTAATTCTTTACCATAAAATATTACAAGGCACAAAATACATTCCCCTATTATATATAATTATACAACCGAAAATATCATCCTTTAATTCAAAGATGATTTGAATAATATAAAACCTTATACAATTTCAAATATGTTTTCTCATCCCATTGTCAACCCCTCAAAAGGGATTTTCTAGTAGACATAGGGAGAAAGGATTGAGAAATGAGACTTGATTTTGTAAGGAGAAAAACTCAATAGTTTTCCTTTCGTCACTAATCATTTTTCTTATAGAACTATGGTTTGTTCTGTACAGGTGGAGATCCCATACATAAAGGAGTCTAATGATGCTGATACAGAAACTTTTCTTCTATATCAGGGGTCCTGATATTCAGGGACCTTCAAAGGGTCCAGAGACAGATTTCATGAACTTTATGAATTTGGATGGGACAAAATATTTTACACACACACACACACATATGTACACATACTTTTATATATACATATATATATGTATTTACTAACTTTTAATTTCCTTTATAATCCTACATATTAACAAAAAGTTATTCAGAGAAGCAGTCCATAGGCTTCACCAGGCTGCCAAAGGGGTCCATAACACAGAAAAGGATTAATCACTTAAGCTTTATACCTGAACACTTGGCCTTCACATGGGCATGAAGGGCCCTTCACAAGGGGCCCTTCACATGAGATGAAGGACATCTAGATGCATATAAATGTCCAAGTGCCTCCTAGGGGCAGGGACTGGAATTGCTGAGTGCAGTTCTCTAGTAGTTCAAGCTATGAGTTCAGGACTCTTTTAGTCATACTTGCCATAACCTCACCATGATTACTGCAAATGTGCCAGGAGGTCTTCCCAGACTCCTCTCCATTCTACTTTAGTTTCTATTGTTCAACTTTACATTTTAAATGAAATAACATTAGTGTACCCTCTTTATATATGTATAATTGTACATTAATTTGCTCCAGTCTCTTTCTTTTTCCCAAAATGGGGTGACCAAAACTACTCACCCACTCAGCAAAGTTTTATTATATGTTAGAAAACATTAACTGAATTAAATCAGGATTTTAAAAAACAATATGTTAAATGTCTGAGCCACTAAGCTCCATTGAAAGATCTGAAATTTCTATCCTTCATGTCAGTAACTGCCCCAGTGATATCTGAGTTCTAAAACCCACTTTGGCTGAGGGTAATGGTTTCTCCCAGAGGCTGGATATAAAGGCATTTAGACATTACCCACCTCAGAGATAGGAGAAAAAGGAAGGTCTCATCCTCCATTGAGTAGTGACTCTACTCAAACCCCTATGATGGCAGATATTGATTCTTGACCCATCACTAGACAAATTCTGGAAGCTAAAGGGTGCTGGCAGTACCTCTAGATGCCTCTAATAACCTCTTTCTGGACCCCATTAAATTCAAGCTTCATTCATCAAGTATGATTTTCCACTGTCTTCTTGGATCACATCACTGGTAATTTCTGGTTGTTCAAAAGCTTCTAATTCTAACATACTCTTATCCAGAAGTGTGAGAAACATGGGGTGTTTTTCCATTCCTTTTCACTCAAGTCACATGAGTTTTGATAGTACAACCTGATCCTTTATAACATTGGGATCATTCCATCCCACTTTCATTTCTCCCATTAAAATGAAGAGGAAATCCCAACTTACAACAACAAGGATCTACAATAAGAAGAATTAGGCTACAGGGATATATATTGATGAATTTGAGTATTTTGAGAAAACATATTAGGCTTATATTGATGTTAATCGATTCCCACCTTGAAATTATGGAAGCACTCCTCAGAGATACTCCCCAAAAGTCTTAGTGAATGATAATAAGAGTCCGTTTAAAAACAAAAACCCTGACATTTTCCAGTGTCTAGTACAAGGCCTGGTACATAACAGGCACTTTCCGAATCAAATTGTACTTGTCAGGTCAGAGGGAATCATTCTCACTTTTTTCTTGCCCTTTCTGAGAGCACAGTTATAGTGGATCAGAGAATAAGAAAGGATTCTCTAGCCATTCTTTCAAATGAGTTGGAGGTTTGGGGAGCAGTAATAGAAGAACTGTTTCCCTCTTGGAATACTCGCTAGGAGCCCTTTTACTCTTACCACATCATCAAACTCTCACTGTGCAAACAGTAGGTGCAAATGATGTAAGGAAAGGTTGCAATGATGAACACAGAGAGTGAGGTTCAATTTGATTACTCAGAATTAGTCCACATTTGCAGTCAGAAAATCTTTTGCCAAGTGGAAATATGGAGGGAGGGGAAAAATCACATATCACTTTAGTTGGGACTTTTTTTAAATAAAAATGTCTTTATCAAAAGTTAATTTCTTTTTCTAAAGTTCTCCACTTCAAAAAAATTGTCATATTTATATAATTACTAAAGATTTTCATAGCAAGTTAACAACTATTAGGACTTTTAGAAAGCAACAGCTTTAGATTTCTTGGTATAAAAGTCTCCTATTTAAACAAAAATCCCTCAGTAATTATCTTTCTTCCTACACTTCAGGATACACGCACACACATACCCACATGTGTGTATGTATGTATGTATATGTATGTATATATAGATATGAGGTATACCTATACATATTATCTATGTTTGTATATATACATATACATACATGTATGTATGTAAGCAGTACGCTTACTATTACCTTGTTTTAGAAATTATATATGGGTTTATATACATATACATTCCGAACAATGAATACTCTGGCTCTCAAGTCTATTTAGGCATTCAGTTTCTAAACGCTTGCAAAAACTCGTATTTCAGATTAAGATATTGTGAATTCTCTTAATATTTAGATGTTAGCTGGTTGTTGTAGAACAGGGAAAATCAATAATATTCATCAAAATAAAAAAAAGAGGCATTGAGGCATTTGGCTATGAGTTTCATTCATTTCTGAGATACAGAATAATATTGAAAGCTGATATTCTGAATATTTATTCTTTAAGGTAATTATTCATATTTTCTGGTACACTTGGCTTAATGAAACTACAAGAGAGACATTTGTGAATAATAATCCCCAAGCTAGGTTTGTGGTTAAAATTATTTTTAATATCTCAGAGACTCAGACAGATGAGAAAATTAGGCCAAGACAATTTAAGTGACTTACCCAAATATTTCATAAAGAAATAACCCAGAGTTCTCCTAGGAAGTAGATCAAAGAGTGAAAGCAATTTTGTGAATGAGATCCCTGCCATTTAGATAGCATTATTAACCATTAATTAAAGTCAGGTTGTTAGGGACAACAGTATAAAATAAACTCCATTAGTGGGATAGCTCAACTTCATCAGGGTTAAATAGATCTTTGTGGGCTAATCTACAACTCTAATTATTCTTTATGATTTTTTTAAGAAAATGTATTCTGAGCTGGAAATATGAATGAGAGGCTTTGAAATGTCTTATTAAAAGAATGTCTGTATGTGTGGTGACTATTGAGGTAGAATAGACTAATTGGATTTATCTTAGCCCTCAGACTATCAGGGAGTAAGAGGAGAGAGGAATGACCAGCTTTAAGGGGACATTTCCAGGAAGACTTGCCAAACAAGGTGCCAAATAGTGAAGGTTTCATGAAATTGGTAATTTATGGAAGGTGTTTCCAGGGGAAGCCACAAGGACTATTGTTTTCCTTGCGACCCAGAAGCTATGAAACTATTCTAGTGTTGTGTTTGTTTTCTTACTTGAGATTATTTACCAGTTATGTGACAAATAAATGTAAACTGCTTTCTTTCCTTAAGGGAAAGATGAAAGGCACGAGGAATACCTTTCTCTGCTTTACAGAGCCTTAAGGATTCCTAGACAGGATGGAAGAAATAATTCAAGATGAAGCCAGAGAGATAATAAAAAATTATAGACAATAGGTCACAGGGGTAGAGTTGAAATAAGTTTTAAGAGGTTAGAGGACTATAATATAGAGGAAAAAAGAAAGGAGGGGAAAAAAGAACTTTGGAACTATCAAAAGTCTTATAGAGGACAGAAATATATTTTTCATATAAACAACAACTCACTACAGAACAATAAAATACATTCATAGGTGCTACCTATTTGAGAACTCAGTAAAAAGAAATGGGTAGTAGTGACTGAAAGACCAGGCTATGGATTCTGATTTTTCATTATCACTGCAGATGTGAATATTGTACATAGATCTATGGAATTTATGTAAATATGTATAAAATGGAATTGGAAATGTTGTGTAAAGACTGGTAACATGATGCAGTTACATGGTACATGACATGTACTTCTGGAAATTGGATCATATTCATCTGTAGATGAGTTTGCACGAATTTTTTATCTGAATTTTTGTTTCTTTGTGTTGTATTTACAACTTCTGACCCTGTGCTTGTGCCTTATATCATGGAAGAGTTTAATTCAGTGTGTACTGTATTACCTGAACTCAGGATTGGATGGCAATTGATTCTAATTGTACCTAAAGGTGACCTCAAGGTGGTACATAATTGTGTATAAAGAATATTGGAAGGAGGCTCGTTACACTGTTGCATTTATTTTTTAACCTGCTAAAAGAATATTAATAAAAACCCTCTTTCTAACAAAAAAGGGCCCAGGCTAAAGGTATGTCAAGCTAACACTGGGAGACATATTTATTATATTTGATGCAACAAAATTAGCTTGCCAAGATATAAACTCACCAACCACTAGCCCCTTCTCCTACTCCCTGTAGGAAAGGCACACAAAGAAAAATCTTGATACTAATGTCTATTGACTTTAAAGTCCTAAGAAAGGAAATGAAGGATGTGAGGACATGTCTAGTATTTTCCTCTCTTCTTCCAGATAAAGGCAGCAATTTTGGAAAAGCAAAAAGAATATAGGAAAAACTTCCCAACTACCGATAGATTATTTCCTTAAAAATTCTCACATTTATTCTCCCTTTTCCACTAGTTGGCATACTACCCTAGTTCAGTCCTTCAATACCTACCATCTAGGACTTGGCTATTGTGATAGCCTTTTATTGGTTTCCTTTCTCCAAGCTATACTGAATGTTGCAGCCAATTAATCTGCTTAAGACACAAATCTGATTAAATCACTACCCTGATCAAAGACCTGTGTGATTCCCCATTGCCTCCTTCTATAGAAGAAAGCAAATATCTTGACCTGGGATTTAACACTTTTCATAATCCAGCTCTAACTGATCTTTGTATCTTTATTTGACATTATTTATTTGATATTTATTTGACAGTTCTCTTCACATAGTCTATGTCCAGTCAAACTGTACTGCTAGCACAATTCCTTACACATATTAAATGCCTAATTAATGCTTGTTGAATTGAAATGAATGGTCAACACTGTGTAGATAATATTGAAGAAGATTTCATTTTCCAGAATCAGGTAATTACAGTAGAAAAAATTTACTGTTCTCTAGCAGGCATTCCTAAGAGCCAGGAGGCAGCTTAATAATTCTATTTCTCCTTCTTCCATCTCCTTTTGTGAGGAAAAGGTAAGGAAGCAGAAGGGCACATGAGAATACTACAGCATATAATGTACTACAGCATATAATAATGAATAATAGACTCCATTAATCAGAATGCTTTGGGGTAGGGTGTGAACCAGAAAAGCACTATATGAGATAGTAAGAATCTGAGGCACAAAGCAGAAAGCTTTTCAAAATTGTTTATGAGAAGTATTGGGGAGTGGTATGGGGTGAAGTAGTGGAGTCAAAATGGTAGAGTAAGAGTAAGCATTTTTTACCTAGCTCACTCAGCACAACACCTCTCCAACCACCTAGACAGAGTGCCAAACTGAATGCTGATTGAGAAAACCAAGAAAATGGCACAGTGCATCCTTTTTTTTAGCTGAGGGTAGCCTATGAAGATAGAGGTCTGAAGACATTGTGATGGGAGTTGGCTAAGAGTTCAGCCTCAAGGCAAAGACAGGAATATTCTAGCACCTAGGGATTGAAACAGGACTGAGACAGAGCACTAGGGTAGGAAAAACTAAGGCAGAAAGTGGTCCTAGGGGACCACTGAATTAGCACTGGGAAAAGAACAGACTCAAGATTGCAGCAATTCTGGGTCATAGCTCCAGGGTAGAGAGGAATGGTTGCAAGCGAACAGGGCCCTAGCTATCTACTGAGCAAAGAAAAGTACCAGAAATTTAGATATGTGGCAACAAGTCCAAGAGCAGAGTAGCAACTCAGTTTAGCATTTAGCCAAGTGCATAAGCCTGAAGTGGAGACCAAGATCAAATGGGAGGTAGCAGTTCAGTCACTGAACCTAAAGAACGTCCCATTGAGAATGACTTAGTCAAATAGAAGTCCTACTATAACTCAACCACATATGAACCAAAAATTTTTATTTATTTACAAGCAAAATCAGATTTAAATAATTGGAGGCATATTAATTGTTCATGGGTAGTCAGGACCAATATAATAAAATAAAAACATAAACAGAATATATAAATCTAAAATATAATAAGAATGAAAATTTTATCCAAAGGAATTTATATGCTCAACACCATCCCTATTAAATTATCAAATTTTTTTTTCTGAATTGGAAAAATATAAGAAAATTCACTCAAAAAAGCAAAAAGTCAAGAATATCAAAGGAAATAAAAAAAGTAAAGAGATTTAGCAGTATTAGATCTTAAACTGTATTATAGGTAGCAATTATCAAAACTGATACTAGCTAAGAAATAGATACAATTTACAACAACAAATAAACATAATAACCTTGTATTTGACAGTATAAACACTTAAGATTTTGGAATAATAATTTCTTAGGAAAACTGGAAAGCAAGGTGTAAAATTTATGATTTAAATTACATTAAATTAAAAAGGTTTTGTAGGGGCAAAGCCAAGATGGTGGATGGAAAGCAGGGACTTATTTAACCTCTCCCCCAGGTCCTTCCAAACACCTGTAAAAATGGCTCTGAACAAACTCTAGAGCTGCAGAACCCACAAAATAGCAGATGGAAGCAGGGCTCTAGAACAGGACAGCCTGGATGGTCGCTGGATGGACCTAGATATAAAGGGAGATATAACATATTACCTAGCATACTCATGGATAGGAGAATAATTTATGAAGAAACAAGAAAAAGAGAGCATTGTGAGGAATAACATGGATAATTTCAATTATATTAAATTTAAAAGTTATTGTACAAATAACACCAATGTAGCTGAGACTAGAAGGAAAGCAGAAAACTGGGGAGGGAGGGAAATTTCCTTGATAAATTCTGAGACAAAGATCTCATTTCTCAAATATATAAAGAACTTTGTCATTTACAGATGCCATTACAAATATATAAAGAATTTTCTCATATAAAGAACATTTGTCATTTACAAGAATATATTTTGTTAGGGGCCACGTTAGAGCTGAGCCCTGTCCTCCTCGGACCTCCAGGCCCAGGGGCCTGCTGAGATAAACTCAGGGCTTTGGGATGTGGGTGGAATCAGGAGGAGGGGTCTCTCCTTTGTTGCCTCCCTGGCAATTCCAGGTCTTTGCCCGAGCCCAGACCTGCCTGACCACGTGGAGTTTCCGGTTACTGCCTGCCCACAGAGAGCTTTGGGTTAGTGCAGGAAGAGAAGGGGAGGAGAGTAGGCGGAGTCAGGGTGGTCCTAGGACCCAGGTGTATTAGCTTTACCTGTCCTTCACCCACGTAACCAAAGAATGTACCTATGTCACTAAAGATATAAATGTGCTGCTTGCTGAAATAATAAACGGAGTCATTTCACCATCTTTTCGGCTCCTACCCCATACATTGTCCGCGAGATCAGGTCCTTTGCTTAGGCAAAGGCCTGGGGCTTGGGGGGAACCCCGAGCATAGTTATGAGGCTTCGGAAGCCCGTAACAAGTGGTGCCCAATACGTGGGGCGGTTACACGGGTCTGGCCACGCCCGTGTGCTCCCGCGGTACCCAAGGTGCCTCCTTCGGGGAACAAGAAGGAGACGATCAAGAGGGAAGACTACGCGTGCACGCACAGCCTTGGTCCAGGTTCAACACTCAGCGAGAAACGCTTTATCTTCTCGTCTCCGCGGACAACTCAGTTTCATAACCACAACTCAACAAAGCTGATGAGGTAGGAGGTCTATCTTCTTATCATGGGGCAGTGTGCATCCTTTACAGACTCTAAGGACTTAGAGACATTCCGTAGAATACTTCACAAGCTTAGCAAGAAGCAAGGATGCATGATTCATTTGAGAAAAGTTAGGGGCATCACAGCACAGCAGCAGCTGCAGACACTGAAGTTCCTCAAAACAAAAGTTTTACAGACTTTTGGGGCTATTGGAACAGAGCAAGAGGAGGGACTTGCAAACTTGGCAGATTTAAAGGACAAGATACCAGAAAAAGGCAACTTAGACTGTGATCCGGAGGAAAAAATGCAGTCTCCTTCAGCCCCTCCCTCAACTCCTCATTATAATTTCAATCCGTGCATTTGGGAACTTAAAATACATTACAGGAAAGTTTGGAAGAAGCTAGTAAGGGAAAAATATCTCCTAAACAACTGGAAGAGACCAACGGGGATTTGCCCCAGATTATCTTAAGAGCAGGGTCTCCAGGACCCCAGTGAAGCATGGCACTTGGCCTCTGTTACATCAGAGGACCAAGCACTTTGTGTATAGAATTCAAACAAATCCTCCCTGTGTCTCTGTGTCTGCGTCTTCTGTGTGAGTGTGTAATCAGCCACCCTGTAATCTTCCTTATCTCTTTCTCTCCCTTCCTGACCCCAGGCTCTTTGGAGAAGCGGGTGGGGTGGGGGAGAGAGAAAGAGAGAGAAAAATGTAGTTTTGGAAAATAATGCTCTTTCTTTTTCACTTCATTCCCTCAAATGTGGCCAGTTTGAAGGATCTGAAGAGAGAAAAGGAAGAAAACGGGAACTTTTCCCTTAAAATTTAAGTGGAAATGTGTTCTAATTTGGCTTAAATTAAAGTCAGAATTTCTTATACCATTTGGCACTAAGGCAAATTCGGAAAATGCGTGAATCTCTAATAAAGAGACATTCTGAGTCTTCCAGTACAAGGAGAGGGGACAAGGTACCACTGGATTCTCTTTTTTCCAGAGTTCTACTCACCTTTGACTGGCAAGTTCAAAGTTCTCTCTTCCAAAAAGTTTTAAGCTGTTGCTCATTTTAATCTTTAAGTTTTAAGGTGAAAAGTAAACCAGCTGGGGAAAGGGAAAGCTGGGTGAGTGTGTAATTTATTTGCTTGAAATGTTCAAGGTAGTTTGGGAAAGAAAGATTGTAATTGGAGATACAGAGGGTAAAAAGAAAAGAAAAAAGTTAAGGTAAAAGTTTGGGAAGGTGAGAGAGGCTGGTATGGAGGAGTTTGATTGTGGGGGTAGAAGCTGTAGTTCAGCCCACGTGGCTTGCTTGGGGTCCACGTGGCTCTGGGCCATCCCCTCCCCCCACTCCACCTTAGGAGCTGAAACTAAAAGAAACTTGTAACCTGTAGTTAATGATGAAAGGTTTTATTGAAACTCTGGGTATTTACTATCAGAAAGATTTTGATTCATTAAGCTCTGTCTATGTAAGGTACCACTGTGTTAAAAATGTTACAAATTTTACTTTTGGTCAAGGAAGCTCCCCACCTGGGAAATTAACATAAGCAGGCTCTTTTATTCTCTATGGGACTTCCCAGCCCAAGGTAATTTACCTGTGGCTGAGATTTCTATCATGGATAATCCTGAGTTCCTCTTTAACTCACTTTTGTCAGTTCTGCTCTGCAACTGAGGTTGTTTTTAGCTTGCTCCTTTTGCTTAGAAGGAAGTGGCTCACCTCTTTCAAATTCCTTAGGTTTTTTGTTAATTCAAACCCTTTTTTGTAAAAGCAGAAGAATTAGAGTCAGGGATTGGAATGCTTAGGATAAAGCTTGGAGAAAGCTAGGTGCAAATAAAATTTTTCTTTTCATTTATAAGTTCATTCATGGCCAGGCCACATTCCTAATAAAGTGTATTTAAGATATTAATGTATTAATATATGTTATGCATGTATTTATATATTAATATACTAATATAGAAATACCAGAAATCACAGGATCAACAATTCCTATGAAAAAGTTAATACTTTGAAAATTTGGGAGTGTGATTTTCAAGCCTTTATCATCATCTAAAGCTGTATTTATATTAATTTGGAGGTTTATGGTCTAATTTGTGAATGAATCCAAATGTTTAAAGGTTATTTTGCTTTAAGTAGGAGACACATATCATTTTAAAGCTCTCCAAATAATTTTTCTTCATGAAAGTTTAGTGACCATCCCTGTTCATATCATGATAAATTTTAAATTGTTTTTAAACTCTTTTTGTATGATTTTCAGAAGGCCTGCTGAAATTTCCATCTGTAAGCTAATTGGTTGCAGTTTTCTGTGAGTTATCCAAGTTCTGGGTGAGATGATATGATGCTTTTTTTATGGCAGATCTCTGTAATCAGAAATAAGCAGGTAGTGACAAAAGA
The DNA here is from genome assembly GCF_011100635.1 of Trichosurus vulpecula. Lineage (NCBI taxonomy): Eukaryota > Metazoa > Chordata > Mammalia > Diprotodontia > Phalangeridae > Trichosurus > Trichosurus vulpecula. Next base: position 15,686,435 of record NC_050578.1, read on the forward strand.
GAAGTTGTAGAATATTTCTGTATTAATGGGAAAAAGTTTAATGTGGATTTGAAATCATTCCATCATCTAATACATAAAGATAAAGTTATATGGCTCAATTCTTTCAGATCAGGCATAATTAGAGAAGAATAGGAAGATTGAAAGAAACTGATGCAAATGTGTTAGAGCAGTAATTTATGATCTTTAGGGGAACATTTTATGAAGAAGGGAGAAAATGCATACAAGCTATTTAGAGCTAGTTTTAAGGATGTTCCTGAAGCAATGTGAGATTATATTCATTCAATCTTGCCATTCAAAGACTTTATGGGACTGTTAACTGACTGTCTTTCTGAGTCTAACTCCAGGTGTGAGTATCAAGGAAGGCTGACCCAAGATGCCAGCAGCCCTGTGAGAGGGCAAGCATGAGCTGCAGGTATGATTTCTTGGCAGGGTTGAGAGGGCAACTGTTCAGCATGTGCTGAGGTGGGACCGTTTTGACCTGATGCCTTAATTAAAACCTGGCAGTCCAAGCCTGACTCAATGCAGGTTGTAGTTTAACATGGCCTCTGCCTGGAGTTGACAGGAAGCTGGGGAAAATATCATCCCCATACTCTAAGTCCCTACTCTCTTGGTGGCAAAATTTCTATAATCACAAGGTTTTGTAAGCACAGTGAATATCTATTAATACTAGTTATGGAACATCTTAGATTATTATAGGATTGGGATCAGTGTTTTTGTATAGACATAAGTTAGATTTTCTCTCAGTAATGGTATGGAGACAATTTGTGACAATATTATTTTGCTATTTGGTTAATATCAAGCTTGTCTAAAGCTTTGTTACAATTAGTAATGTTAAAAGAAGAAAGGCTTGTGTATTATCCTCTAACTGCCATCAAAGAAACATGGCATGACAAAAGTTTATGACATAATATATACTGTGTTGAAAATTGGTTATTTAATATAGTTATGTATGTACTGGAGTTTCATCCCTCTGGTGGGAAAATTAATGATGAGTAATGGAAAGTATAAGAATTTGGATTCTGATGTGAATTTCTTAAATAGAACAATTGGTCAAGGTTCCAATTTTGAATTTGTAAAATGATCAGGGTTATAAGGATTAGAAATGGTAACTTAAAATTCTGTTAAGATTACTCTTGTAGGAGAATGGACAAAAAGCTGGTTCCTGCAAGAAGAGAAGAAGAAGAAGAAGCCCCTGTGCTGGAGATGTCTGGAGCAGATGCCAAGGACCAGAAGACTTAATGCTTCCTGCTGGACAGCTATACAGGAAAAGACTCTTTGAATCTTAAAGGGACAATTACATCATTGCTTTTCCTTTTGGGTCTATGTATCTGTATTTACAAAGGGGACTGCCCCCTTTGATTTTTCAATGCGTCGTTCAACCTTTCCAATGTTTATTTATTAGGGGATAGTTAAAGGAAAAAATTGGGATGTACCTGTAGTGGTGAGGTGTCAGCAAAGACAAAAAAGGGGAGTATGAGTAATTTAGTGGAATATTGAAGTAGCAGAACAATTATTGATTATTGATAGTTTCAAAAATTATTAGTATTTTCAAAACATTTACCCATTTCCTAATGTATTCTTGACTATTTTCCATACAGTACCTTTTGTTTTTTGTTTGGTCAGAATAAGTTTTTGTCTACCTTGTGTCCTTAGGATAATGAATGTTATGTTTAAGCCTTATTTCATAATCAGAACATTATAGCAGAAATTACCCAGGTGTTACAATTGGCCACTGAGAAAGGAGGGGCAGTGCAAGAGAACTTATAACCTGACAGTGTTATAGACAACTTTGAGTCATGTTAAGATCTTTTTAACCCTCAATTGGCTTAGTCATGTCTTAGAGACTGTGGCCATTGTGGGGGCTTTGCCTTTTTTGCTATGTTGTACTCCTTTAGTGACGAGTATGTTTTTTGGGGCCCTGTATACAGTCATTGAGTCAGTACCCATTGACTCTTGTTGCAAACAGAAAAGGGAGGTGTTAGGGGCCGTTAGAGCTGAGCCCTGTCCTCCTCGGACCTCCAGGCCCAGGGGCCTGCTGAGATAAACTCAGGGCTTTGGGATGTGGGTGGAATCAGGAGGAGGGGTCTCTCCTTTGTTGCCTCCCTGGCAATTCCAGATCTTTGCCCGAGCCCAGACCTGCCTGACCACGTGGAGTTTCCGGTTACTGCCTGCCCACAGGGAGCTTTGGGTTAGTGCAGGAAGAGAAGGGGAGGAGAGTAGGCGGAGTCAGGGTGGTCCTAGGACCCAGGTGTATTAGCTTTACCTGTCCTTCACCCACGTAACCAAAGAATGTACCTATGTCACTAAAGATATAAATGTGCTGCTTGCTGAAATAATAAACGGAGTCATTTCACCATCTTTTCGGCTCCCGCCCCATACATTGTCCGCGAGATCAGGTCCTTTGCTTAGGCAAAGGCCTGGGGCTTGGGGGGAACCCCAAGCATAGTTATGAGGCTTCGGAAACCCGTAACAATATTTCATTCTCTAATTGACTAAAGGTCAAAAGAACAGATAGTTTTTAATGAAGAAATCAAAACTTATGTAGTTGTACTACATATATACATATGTGTATATATATATATATATAGTTGTGTAAAAATGCTTTAAGTCATCATTAGAACAACTTTGATATATCATGTGACACCTAGAAGATTGACTAAAATGATAGATGCTTTTCAACAGGGGAAAGGGTAAACAAGTTGTGGTATAGGATTGTGATAGAATTCAACTGTGATATAAGAAATGATAAGCTGGGAATGATGAGCATAGATAAGGTGGATAGCTATGACATGTTTTTTTTTTTTTTCCAAGAAAAATTAACAACCTGAAAGAGAAATGTGTAGTTTTATATCAAATCCACTCTATGTTCTGCTGTGTACATGAAAAAGTCCCTTTTTTGTTTTTGTATTTAAGGTTTAAGTGAATAAAAACTTGCTAAAAAGAAAAGAGAATGAGAGATAATTTAAGAATTAGCAGACTGTCCTGAGTCACAAAAAGTCATGAAAAAGAGCCTAAACATCATATTTCAAGAAATTATAAAGGAAAACTATCCAGATATCTTAGAACCAGAAGGCAAAGTAGAAATGGAAAGAATTCATGGGTCACCACCTTATAGAAATCCCAAAATGGAAACTCCCAGGAATAGTAAAGCCAAAATCCAGAACTTCCAAGTTAAAAAAAAATAGTGTAAACATCCAGAAAGAAATAGTTTAAATATTGTAGAACCACAGTCAGGATCATGAAAAATTTAGTAGGTACCAATATAAAGAAACGGAGGACTTAGTTCATGATACTACAGAAGGTAGAGGATCTAGGATTACAGCCAACAATAACCTACCCAGGAAGACTGACTATAATCATACAAGGGGGAAATGGACTTCCAGGTATTCCTGATTAAAATACCAGAACTAAATAGAAAATTTACTGTTCAAGCAAAAGACTCAAGAGAGGCACGAAAAGGTAAACATGTGAGAGTGAGAAATCACAAGGAATTTAATATAGTTGATCTGTTTACATTCCCAAATGGGACAATAATACGTATAGCCCATTAGAGCTTTATCATCATTAGGGCAATTAGAATGAGTGTACTAAGACAGAGTACATAGGTGTGAGTCTTTTATGTTAAGATGAGCTCAAAAGAAAAATGGAAGGCCGAGAAAGGGGTATGTACTGGGAGAGGAAGAAAAGAAAAGAACAATGGGACAGATTATCTCACATTAAAGAGGCATGCAAGAAGAGTTTTTATAATGTAGGAGATATGGAAGGGTGTACGCAACACTTGAACCTCAAATCCATCTGAAACGGTTCAATAAGAGAATAATATACTGTGATGGCAAGCAGGATAGGACTTTCTGCCTTTATTTTTTCTTTAGGAGTGCTTCTCAGCACTAAGGCAGTGAAGTACCTTTGATGAGTCTTGCTTTTCAAATGTAATGGCAAGCAAAGTGGACTTTTTGTTGTCTTTTGTTCTGGAATGCTTCTCAGCACTGAGGTAATCAAGTGCCTTTGAGTCTTGCCTTTGTTTCAATTGGGAGTCTTTGATGGAATTGAGTCTTTGATGACCTACTTAAGAAACAAGAAAGCTTCAGTCCTGTTTCCACAATCCGGCTAGCAGCTTCTGTGGGGCTGTAAGATCCACCAACAGCCAGCACCCAGAAAGCTGCCAAAAGCACAGGTTCTTTTGATCTGCTTAATTAAGGAAAGCAAGGTGAAGGGGTTGACAAGCTTACTTTAATTCAGCATACAAATATCAGTCACTTAGTTCAGGGGAAGAGACCAGCATATTGAACTTCAGAGCAAATTGCAAAGAAATTACAAACATCAACAGACAGACCAATTACAGACTCATAGTTACCAACATCTAGGTTCAGCCTGGGAGCTCAGAACAAGGGCTGGCCCAGAGTCACTCGCGCCACCACGGCTGTGGGGAAGAGCTCTCAAGAAAAAACAGCCGACCCCTGGTTTTATATCTTTTTCAGGGTCAGGGGTGAGTCACACATGCAACTCACCCATGTGACCTAGAATTGTCACAGAGAGGCAACTTAAACCCACATGGTCTAAAAGCCTCTGCTGTCCCAGACATGTAAACTAGGCCCTCCCTGGAGTTAGCCCTACCTTGGGCTCCACCTTAGTTGCCAATCCACACCCACTAAGGTTTTACACCTAATAGGGATTTGGGCCTGGGGCTTAGCACTTAGTAAGACTCAATGAAATACACTGAATTAATCAAAGCAAACAAAAGCCAAACTCTTCAAGGGCACTTGTTGAACTAAGTGCTAAGGAGCCCATTTTGCTTACCAACACAAGTCCCCAGACCCCATATCCCATACCCTTTTGCTAAGTAGGTGCTAAACTCCAGGGCCCTGAGAAGTGTATACATGCTCTGAAGTTGGTGTTTGTTTTGGGGGTTTCACTCATCGGAAAAGTAGTCTCGTGGTGTGCCCAGACAAGACTCTAGGTAGCCATTAAGAGCCCCTCCCTCAGCTTTGAAAATCCAGATGTTGGTGCTTCTCTTTCTGGTAACTATGTATTGTGATTTGGTCAGACAGATCTGTCTGTCTGTTGATGTGTGTTACTTTGCTCTGTTTATAATTCCTGTTTGTAATCTTTGTGTTTTCTCTGAAAGTTCAGGGTGCTGAGTTTTTCCCCTGAGCTAAGTCAATGATATAAGTATGTTTAATTAAAGTGATATTGTTAACCCCTTAAAGTTGATTTCCTTAGAAAAGCAGATCAAAGAACCCATGCTAGCAGACTTCCTGTGTGCTGGTGCTGTTGATCTTACAGCAGCTGCTAACAACGTTGTTAATACATATACTTACATACATAGTTGGGTACAGAATATACAATGGGAAGTAGAAGAAAAGGAGGTGGTTGATTAAAGGAGACAGGGGTTAAAAGTAAAACAAACTGTTAAAGAAGGTACAGGTTAAAAAAAGAGTAAGTATAAGAGAATAGGATGGAGGGAAACACATAGTCAGCAATCTTAACTGTGAATGTGAAAGAGAAACTCATCCATAAGAAGGAACAATACAGAACTGCATAAAGTTCAGAATGGATTGGAAGATAATTCCCCAGAATATTCTGTTTACAAGAGGCACACCTGCAACGGAAGCATACACATAAAGTTTAAATATGGGACTTGAGCAGAATCAATTGTGCTTAAGTTGAGGTAAAAACAGCAGGAATGGTGAACATGATTTCAGACAAAGCAAAACCAAAAATAGATCCAATTAAAGAAATAGACAGTAAAACTACATTTTGCTAAATGGTACTATAAATAATGAATTAATATTAATATGGGCTATATAAGTACCAACTGCCATAACATTTAAATTCTTAAGGAAGAGTTAAATAAGCTACAGTAGGAAAGGGTAAAACCATAATAGTGGATGATCTTAATCTGCCCTTCCCAGACCTAGAGAAATAACCATTAAATAAATGAGAAAGAAATTAAGGGGATACATGGAATATTAGAAAAGTTAGTTGTGATAGACAACTAGAGAATATTGGGAATAGAAAGGAATATATCTATTTCTCATCTGTGCATGTCACCTTCACAAAATGGATAAGGGAATGAAGTATTACAAACAAATGATAACAAAAACCTCACTAATAAGCAGAACTATTAAACGCATCTTTTTTTTTCTGACCACAATTGAATTAAAATTTCATTCAATAATGGACCCTTGAGACATTGTTTAAAAATTAATTGAAACTTAAATAATTTAGTCCTAAAGAATTGGTGGTTAAATAACAAATCATAGAAACAATAATTTCATTAAAAAGAGAAATAATAAGACACTATCTCAAAATTTGTAGAATGCTGTCAAAAAAGTGCTTAGGAGAAATTTACATTTCATAAAGCTTATATCAGTAAGGTAGAGTAAGAGCAGTTCAATGCAACTTAAAAAGGCAGAAAATAATAACTCCTACACCAGGGGGGTGGAGCCAAGATGGCGGCTGGAAAGCAGAGACTAGTGTGAGCTCCCTGCCGAGTCCCTCCAAAAACCTATAAAAAATGTCTCTGAAACAATTCTAGAATGGCAGAACCCACAAAAGAGCAGAGGGAAGCAGGGCTCCAACCCAGGACAGCCTGGATGGTCTCTGGGTGAGATCTATCCCACACAGAGCTGGGAGCTGGGAGTGGAGCAGTGCCCAGCATGAGCAGTGTGGACCAACCAGACCAGGAGCTTGGCAGAGCGGGCCCTAGTGCCCTGAATCAGTGAGCTGCGACAGTTACCAGACATCTCAACCCACAAACACCAAAGACAACAGAGGTTAGTGGGAGGAGTTCGAGGTTCAGCCACCGCCCCCAGGGCAGCGGAGGTGGGGCAGCTACAGCTGCTGTTGCTTCCGGCCTCAGGCCCATCTGGTGGGAGGAATTAAGTGGCGGATCAGAGCAGGAATGAAGAGCCTGCTGAAAATCTAAGTCCAGTACGGGTTGGGGGTTCTTGGGGAAGGAGGAGTGCTGGTGTGGCAGAGCTGGCACATCCCTCCCAAACAAGGAACATAGAACTTTCTGGTCTACAAGCAGTCATACCCCACTGAAAAACTCAAGGGTAAAGTTAGTTGGTTGGGAATATGGCCAGGCAGCAAAAACACACCCAGATTCAGTCTCAGACTTTGGATTCTTTCTTTGATGACAAAGAAGACCAAAACATACAGCCTAAAGAAGGCAACAAAGTGCAAGAGCCTACACCAAAAGCCTCCAAGAAAAACATGAACTGGTCCCAGGCCATGGAAGAGCACAAAAAGGATTTGAGAAAGCAAGTTAGAGAAGTAGAGGAAAAATTGGGAAGAGAAATGAGGAGGATGTGAGAAAACCATGAAAAACAAGTCAATGACTTGCTAAGGGAGACCCAAAAAGTACTGAAAAATACACTGAAGAAAACAACACCTTAAAAAACAGACTAACTCAAATGGTAAAAGAGCTCCAAAAAGCCAATGAGGAGAAGAAAGCCTTGAAAGGCAGAATTAGCCAAATGGAAAAGGAGGTCCAATGGACCACTGAAGAAAATACTACCTTAAAAATGAGATTGGAGCAAGTAGAAGCTAGTGACTTTATGAGAAATCAAGATATTATAAAACAGAACCAAAGGAATGAAAAAATGGAAGACAATGTGAAATATCTCATTGGAAAAACCACTGACCTGGAAAATAGATCCAGGATGGATAATTTAAAAATTATTGGACTACCTGAAAGCCATGATCAAAAAAAGAGCCTAGATATCATCTTTCAAGAAATTATCAGGGAGAACTGCCCCAATATTCTAGAGCCACAGGACAAAATAGAAATTGAAAGAGTCCATTGATCGCTTCCTCAAATAGGTCCCAAAAGACATCTCCTAGGAATATTGTCGCCAAATTCCAGAGCTCCCAGATCAAGGAGAAAATACTGTAAGCAACCAGAAAGAAACAATTTGAGTATTGTGGAAACACAATCAGAATAACCCAAGATCTGGCAGCCTCTAATTTAAGAGATTGAAGGGCTTGGAATACGATATTCCAGAGGTCAACGGACCTAGGATTAAAACCTAGAATCACCTACCCAGCAAAACTGAGTATCATGCTCCAAGGCAAAATATGGATTTTCAATAAAATAGAGGACTTTCAAGCTTTCACAGTGAAAAGACCAGAGATGAATAGAAAATTTGACTTTCAAACACAAGAATCAAGAAAAGCATGAAAAGGTAATCAAGAAAAAGAACAAGAAAAAGAAATTGCAAGGGACTTACTAAAGTTGAACTGTTTTGTTTACATTCCTACATGGAAAGATGACATGTATGATTCATGAGATCTCAGTATTAGGGTCGCTGAAGGGAATACACACACACACACACACACACATATATATATGTATATATAAATATATATATATATATATATGTGAATGTGTATTTATGTGTATATGTATGTGTATATATATATATATATATATATATATATATATATATATATATATAGGGAGAGAGAGAGCAGACACAGGGTGAGTTGAAGCTGAAGGGAAGATATCTAAAAGAAATAAAATCAAATTAAGGGATGAGAGAGGAATATATTGAGAGAGGGAAATAGGAAGAGATAGAATGGGGTGGATTATCTCACATAAAGGTGGCAAGAGGAAGCAGTTCTGTGGGAGGAGGGGAGAGGGCAGGTGAGGGGGGAATGAGTGAATCTTGCTCTCATCAAATTTGGCCTGAGGAGGGAATACCATACATACTCATTTGGGTATCTTACTCCACAGGAAAGGAGAGGGAAGATGATAAAAAAGGGGGGGATGAGGGAGGGGAGGGCAGATGGGGGTGGAGGTAATCAAAAACAAACACTTTGGAAAGGGGACAGGGTCAAGGGAGAAAGTTCAATAAAGGGGGATGGGTCAGGAAGGAGCAAAATATAGTTAGTCTTTCACAACATGAGTATTGTAGAAGGGTTATACATAATGATACACATGTGGCCTATGTTGAATTGCTTGACTTCTTATGGAGGGTGGGTCGGAAGCGAAGAGAGGAGAGAATTTGGAGCTCACAGTTTTAAAAACAGATGTTCAAAAACAAAACAAAAATTTTTTGCATGCAACTAGAAAATAAGATACACAGACAATGGGGCGTAGAAATTTATCTTGCCCTACAAGAAAGGAAGGGAAAAGGGGATGGGAGGGGAGTGGGGTGACAGAAGGGAGGGCTGACTGGGGAACAGGGCAACCAGAATATATGCTGTCTTGGAGTTGGGGGGAGGGTAGAAATGGGGAGAAAATTTGTAATTCAAACTGTTGCGAAAATCAATGTTGAAAACTAAATATGTTAAATAAATAAATTTTTAAAAAAGTTTAAAAAAATTAAAAAAAACAGACACCAATACATAGCTTAGTGTGAGAATTCAATGAATTTATGTATACAAAGCACTGTGAAAACATTAAAATATTATATAAAGTTCTACTTTAAAGAAAAGAAAATAATAACTGCTAATTAAACCCCAAAATAGCAATCTAGAAAATCAAAGGAGAGATTAACCAAATTAAAACCAAAAAAGCTTAAACTAAGAGATTTTTTTAATCAACAGATAAGCCTTTGGCTAAATTGATTTTTTGAAAAAAGACAGATACGATTTACAACCGGTGAAGATGAAATAAGAGAAATTGTTGGGAGCTATTTTGGTCAACTACATGTCAAATTTATGAAAAATGTGTATAGAGGGTGGAACAACTATTGCATCAGCATCAGCAAAGACAAAAGACAGAAGAATAGCAAAAAATAGAAGGGTGGTGATGGTAAACATCAGCTTAGAACAAGTTGAAAATTGTTAAAATAATACAGACATCAAAATGCCATAAATAAAACACATTTATATAAGATAATAAGTTTTTAAAATAACTCCCTTACTCTATGAGGTAGGTCGTGAAAATTTTTATTATTACTTTTAAAAACTATTATTTCTTTATTTCAGATGTTCTTTTTTTTAAAATTTAGAGTTAAAAATTTTCTCCCTCCTTGTGCACCCCCCCATAGAGAAGACAAACAATAGGATATCATTTATACTTGTGAAATCATGCAAAACATATTACCATATCAACCATATTGCAAGAAAAAAAAGAAAAAGAAAATAAGAAAATTATATTTCAATTTTCTCTCAGACTTCATAAGTTCTTTCTCTGAAGGTGGATAGCATTTTTCACCATGAGTCCTTTGGAATTATCATGGATCATTGTATTGATCAGAGTAGGTAAGTTTCTCATAGTTGATCATTATAATATTTCTGTTACTGTGTATGCTGATTTCTTGGTTCTGTTCACTTCACTTTGCCTCAGACCAAAAAGGTCTTTCCATGTCTTTCTGAATGCCTCTCCTGTCACTGCTTATAGTACAATAGCACTCTGTCACAGTCATATGCCACAACTTGTTCAGCCATTCCCTAACTGATGGGCTTCCTCAAATTTCAACTCTTCACCACCACAAAAGAGTTGCTATAAATACTTTTGTGCATATAAGTCCTTTTCTTTTCTTTTCTTTTCTTTCTTTTTTTTGGATCTCTTTGGGACACATATCTAGTAGTGATTTTGCTGCGTCAAAGGGTATGCACAGTTTTATAACCCTTTGGTCTTAGTTCAAAATTATTGTCCAGAGTGGTTAGAGCAGTTCACATCTATACCAACAATTCATTAGCATCCTATTTCCCCTCATCCCTTCCATCATTTGCCATTTCTGATAGGTGTGAGTTGGTACCTAAGAGTTGCTTTAATTTGCATTTCTCTAATCGATGGTGATTTAGAGCATTTTTTTCATTTGACTATAGATAGCTTTGATTTCTTTCCTGGAAACTGCCTGTTCATATTCCTTGGTAATTTATCAATTAGGGAATGGTTCTTATTTTTATAAATTTGACTTGGTTCCATAAATATTTGGGAAATGAGGCCTTTATCAGAGAAACCTGATATGAATTGTAGGGCAAATCACTCAACTATTGTTTGCTTTAATCCACAGGAGAAGGAAATGACAAACCACTACAGTATCTTTGCCAAGAAAACCCCAAGGACAGTGTGGTCCTTGGGGCCAGGAAGAGTCAAACACAACTGACTGACTGAACAACAATAGCAAAAGGACAGTTTTCAGAACAAGTGAGGTAAAACTCTATACTGTGAAAACCAAGCCTAAATTATTTGACTGAATTATAGGGAGTACAAAGCAGCTGGGATTCTGGAGAGTCTGAAATCATTTAAATATAAGGAAGGAAGTTGGGTATTTAGTCTAAGAAAAGCTAAGAAAGTAGAGTCACATGGTTGAGAGGTTGTGCCATGAAAGGGAACAAACTTGTTTTGTGTATTTCTAGAGATAATACAAAGAAAACCTTTTTTTTAATGATGTGAGGTATTTGAAAATGGAATGCACAAACCTAAGGAGGTTGGTGATAGAATAGATCTGCTAGAGATAAAAGCTGGGCTTGTGATTCTTTTGATATAGATTACTTTTAGATGTGATATATCCCTCTACCAAATTAGGTTGGCACCTTCTTCGAAATGTATAGTCATAGAAAGTTGCCAAAGACTGAGAATGTAATTAATTTGCTTAAGATCACATAGCCAATATGTGTCAAAGATGACACTTGGACCCAGGTCTTTCTGGCTTGGAAGCCAGTTCTGCTATATTGTGGCTTAATTTATAATAGTCCCATTCTAGAATACATGAACATATAACAAATTATTCTAAAATACAGAATGTCAGTATCTGTCAGTTGGGGAACAGATGGTTAAATTATGGTTGTGAATATAATAGAATGACAAGTGCAGAATTCAGAAGATCTTAGGAAGGCTTATATAAAGCGAAGAAGAACAAAGCAAGTAGAACTAAGAGAAGACAATGGCCACAAAATGATGTAAAATCATACTCAGTGACATCAGAACTCAGATCATTGCAATGACGAATCTTGACTCCAGAGAGGCAATGATCTATTTCCCTCTTTTTGGCTGTTTACAGGTCTGTAATGGTTTCTGGAGGACTTCAGGTAAGAAAAGGGGCATATATTGTCAGATGGTCAATGTATTGATTTGTTTGGTTAACTGTATTTCTTTGATGCAAGTGAACCTTCTAAAGGATTATGTGTGACCAATACACTTAAAAAAGGAAAAAATAATATATCAATAAAACTTAAAAAAATATTTGAATGGGTTCCTCTATGGGATAGTAACCACTTTTCAGAGATATTCAGGTGACACTTCTATGTAAGAGATTATCTTATATAACCTTTAATTTCAGATCTAAGATTTATAAGTGAATTTTTGGAATACAAATTAGGAATTACACATATTATATATGCATATTATATATACACGTATATATTATACATATACATACATACATATATATGTATATTCCTATATGTATTAAGGGAAAATAATCAGTTTTTACCCTTTACTTCATCTAACTGTGGCTAAATTCATCACACAATAAATTTTCTCAATATCACATTAAACCAAATTATATTTCATTCAACCCTATTCCTTGGTTTCTGGTCTGTTTCATCTGAGAAATACATAATTGGAAAAAGAAGATACTCTTGTAGCATGAGATTTAAAACATAAACACTGTCATCCTCATGGAAAGTGGCATTAGTATATAGGCGTAGTGGATAGAGGACTTGTTTTGGAGTCAGGAAGTCTTGAGTTCAGATTCAACCTTAGGTGATTCCTGGTTAATTAAGTAATTCTGGGTAAGTCACTTGTCCTCCCAGCTTCAGTTTCCTTAACTGTGAAGCGGGGATAATAAAAAATCTCATAGGGTGGTTGTGATTAGATTGTAAAGCCCTTTGTAAATATTAGCTATTATTATTATTATTATTATTAAAAAGCACTAGATTTGAAATCTGCAACTTAAAATCTATATTGTCTTGGGGAAATTACCACTCCTCTGGACCTGAGTTTCTTCCTTTGTAAAATGAGGAGGTTGGAACAGTAGATCTACAAGGTTCCTTTTAGTTCTAAAGCTATGATCTAGAAGAAGGCATGTATTCGATAGATCCATTATGAAATATTTAAGGGAAGGTAAGGGCAAAACCCATACAAGATAAGATTTGCACAGCTTGACACTCAAATGCTTGTACCTCTTACTATGCTTACTTCTTATGTGACCCTGTGGCAAACTACTTAGCCTTTCTGTACCTCAGTTCCCTAATCTCCCACCTATCCCCCTCCCCATCTTCACTTGTCTGATATCCTTTTGTATCTTGTTTTCTGTCCTTAGAATGTAAGCTCCCTGAAGACAGGGGCTGTCTCTTCATAAGCATTTCAGTTAATTATATTAATGGAAAATGTCCTATACATAACGCCTTGATTTTTTTCAAGATGACTTTGTATTATCAATCTTTTTAGACACTCCCAACAAGAGCACTTTGTCTTGTCCATTTCATAGGTAAAGAAAGTGAGGTCCAGATATGAGTTCCAATGATATGACCAAATCTGGACACCAATTTAGTGGTCAATATTGGATCAGAAACTCAATGTTCTCACTCTTCAATCTGTAACTTCTTCATTCCTCTCAATCCCATTGCCTTCTATTTACTCAATTTGTGTTTTAAGTTAAGCAGAAAGTAGGCATTTTATAGCACTTTTCCATGTGTTCTCAGATGTAATTACACTTAGGATAAATAAGTCATCAAGAAACTATAAATCAAGCAATTAATTAGCCATCATGACCTTTTAATTCTTCCGAGTTAAAATAAGCTTCTGCCCAAACTACAGGAAAGACGTCAACAACGCACCGTTATTTAACTATTATCCAAGAGTGAGCAGGCAGTTTTCATGCAATTACAGTAATTAAATTTTCCAACATACAATTTAAAAGTGTTTGGTTGAAAACTGGAAGTTTCAGCATCAAACATATCCATTAATTCCTTTATTGAATAAACCAAGTACCTACTATGCGGAGTGCACTGGAGAAAGCAAACATTTAAATAGTATAAGGGACTGAGATGGGAAACATAAAATGGTAAGCAATTACTTAGGACCTCCCAAATCTCTTGCCATCTGTTTTTTTTTTTTTAATGCAATGCAATTTATTTATTTAACATATTTGGTTTTCAGCATTGATTTTCACAACAGTTTGAATTACAAATTTTCTCCCCATTTCTACCCTCCCCCCCCACTCCAAGATGGCGTATATTCTGGTTGCCCTGTTCCCCAGTCAGCCCTCCCCTCTATCACCCCCCTCCCCTCTCATCCCCTTTTCCCTTCCTTTCTTGTAGGGCAAGATAAATTTCTACGCCCCATTGCCTGTGTGTCTTATTTTTTAGTTGCATACAAAAAGTTTTTTTGTTTCTGAACATCTGATTTTAAAACTTTGAGTTCCAAATTCCCTTCCCTCTTCCCTTCCCACCCGCCCTCCCTAAGAAGTTGAGCAATTCAACCTAGGCCACACATGTATTACTATGTATAACCCTTCCACAATATTCATGTTGTGAAAGGCTAACTACATTTTGCTCCTTCCCAACCCATCCCGCTTTATTGAATTTTCTTCCTTGACCCTGTCCCCTTTCCAAAGTGTTTGTTTTGATTACCTCCACCCCCATCTGCCCTCCACTCCATCATCCCCCTGCCTTTTATTTTTTTTTTTTATCTTCCTCCCTCTTCTTTCCTGTGGGGTAAGATACCCAACTGAGTATGTATGGTATTCCCCCTCAGGCCAAATCTGATGAGAGCAAGGTTCACTCATTCCCCCCTCACCTGCCCACTCCCCTCCTCTCCTAGAACTGCTTCCTCTTGCCACCTTTATGGGAGATAATCCACCCCATTCTATCTCTCCCTATCTCCCTCTCTCAGTAAGTTACTCTTTCATCCCTTAATTTCATTTTATTTCTTTTAGCTATCTTCCCTTCATCCTCAACTCACCCTGTGTCTGCTCTCTTTCTTTTACATATATATATATACACATACATACACATACATACATATACACATAGATACATGCATACATACACATTCACTTATATATATACATAAACATATATATATGCATATATATATATGCATATTCCGTTCAACTACCCTAATACTGAGGTCTCATGAATCATACTCATCATCTTTCCATGTAGGAATGTAAACAAAACAGTTCAACTTTAGTAAGTCCCTTGCAATTTCCGTTTCTTGATTACCTTTTCATGCTTCTCTTGATTCTTGTGTTTGAAAGTCAAATTTTCTATTCAGTTCTGGTCTTTTCACTGAGAAAGCTTGAAAGTCCTCCATTTTATTGAAAGTCCATATTTTGCCTTGGAACATGATACTCAGTTTTGCTGGGTAGGTGATTCTAGGTTTTAATCCTAGCTCCACTGACCTCCGGAATATCGCATTCCACGCCCTTCGATCTCTTAATGTAGAGGCTGCCAGGTCTTGGGTTATTCTGATTGGGTTTCCACAATATTCAAATTGTTTCTTTCTGGCTGCTTGCAGTATTTTCTCCTTGATCTGGGAGCTCTGGAATTTGGCAACAATATTCCTAGGAGATTTCTTTTTGGGATCTATTTGCGGAGGCGATCGATGGATTCTTTCAATTTCTATTTTGCCCTGTGGCTCTAGAATATCAGGGCAGTTCTCCTTGATAATTTCCTGAAAGATGGTATCTAGGCTCTTTTTTTGATCATGGCTTTCAGGTAGTCCAATAATTTTTAAATTATCTCTCCTGGATCTATTTTCCAGGTCAGTGGTTTTTCCAAGGAGATATTTCACATTGTCTTCCATTTTTTCATTCCTCTGGTTCTGTTTTATAATATCCTGATTTCTCATAAAGTCACTAGCTTCCACTTGCTCCAATCTAATTTTTAAAGTAGTATTTTCTTCAGTGGTCTTTTGGACCTCCTTTTCCATTTGGCTAATTCTGCCTTTCAAGGAATTCTTCTCCTCATTGGCTTTTTGGAGCTCTTTTGCCATTTGAGTTAGTCTATTTTGTAAGGTGTTGTTTTCTTCAGTGTATTTTTCAGTATTTTTTTGGGTCTCCTTTAGCAAGTCATTGACTTGTTTTTCATGGTTTTCTCGCATCCTTCTTATTTCTCTTCCCAATTTTTCCTCTACTTCTCTAACTTGCTTTTCCAAATCCTTTTTGAGTTCTTCTATGGTCTGGGGCCAGTTCATGTTTTTCTTGGAGGCTTTGGTTGTAGGCTCTATGACTTTGTTGTCTTCTTTAGGCTGTATGTTTTGGTCTTCTTTGTCACCAAAGAAAGAATCCAAAGTCTGAGACTGAATCTGGGCGCGTTTTCGCTGCCTGGCCATATTCCCAACCAACTAACTTGACCCTTGAGTTTTTCAGTGGGGTATGACTGCTTGTAGATTACAGAGTTCTATGTTCTACGTTTGGGGGGGAGGTGCCAGCTCTGTCGGAGCCGCACTCCTCCTTCCCCAAGGACCCCCAGTCCAGGCTGGGCTCAGATCTTCGGCAGGCTGTGCACCCCTGCTGTGATCCGCCACTTAATTCCTCCCACCAGGTGGGCCTGGAGCCGGAAGTAACAACAGCTGTAGCTGCCCCACCTCCGCTGCCCCCGGGGCTGGAAGCCGAACCGCGAACTCCTTCCACTCCCGCAGCTTTTCCCACTAACCTTCTCAGCAGTCTTTGGTGTTTGTGGGTCGAGGGGTCTGGTAACTGCCGCAGCTCACATATTCAGGGTGCTAGGGCCCCCTCCGCCAGGCTTCTGGTCTGCCATCTGTTTTAATGATATTACTACATGCCTTCCCTTGTCCAGATCCTTGGCTTCACTACATGTTAGTTGAATAGGTCTATTATTCTAATCTCTGAATACTATCAAGCTGCCATTCAGGAAATAGAACTGTTTGATGTCCTTTAACCTTGTAAAGAAATTTTAGTAAAACTATCTCGGTGCTAAGAGATCTGGGCTCAGTAAAGACTGCAAATCTTAGGTAATCAACATTACAATTTTGACTTATCATTTTTAAAATTTTTGTTATGGTAACATATTTGGGGAAGCTGTTTTAGGCCCCAGCTGGCACCACATCAAAGGATGGCAAAGGGAGGTAAATAGCTAATACAGTCAAAGAAAGAAAGCCAGGTGTACTTGTGGAAAGTACTAGATTTAGATTCAGAGGATCTAGATTTGAACCTCAACTCTGCTGCTGACTGTCCCTGTGACCTGTGGTAAATTAGACTTTTGGGGTCTTAGTTTCCCCTTCTCCAGTCTAGCCTTACCCCAGCTTAACCAGTATCTTTTTCTGTGTTATTTTCCCCAATAGAATATAGACTTTTTGAAGTCAGGGGCCTTCTTACTTGAATGTATTTGCATAGGTTTTTAGATTGCATTTGTATTTGTTTAGCTTTGTTGGCTTAGAATGAGTATAAATACCAATTGTTTTCTGTACTGGCCAGAAACTCTGGGTGTCTTCCCCTCCTAGGTTGACATCTTTGTCTTGATAAACTGGACCATGAACTCAAGCCCTCAGTAACTGAATGGGTATGGCCTTAAACCAGGGGTGGGGAACCTGAAGCCTCAAGGCCACATGTAGCCTTCTAGGTCTTCCAGTGCAGCCCTTTGACTGAATCCAAACTTCATGGAACAATAATTAATAGAAGGATTTGTTCTGTCAAATCTGGAGGTTCTCTACCCCTGCTCAAACTGAGACCTGGGAAAGATTTTAATTTAGGCCAAGGTCATCCACTGCAATGTAGGCCATCACCAATCCTCTTGACCTTTGTCTTGCCATTGGACTTTGATGACTGGAGGAAAGAGTGAGGCTATTTTGTAGTTCTGCTCCACTCCTATCCAGTTCACACTCAAGTCAAGACATTGCCCTCATGATGTCATTGGTCCTCTTGAAGAACAAAGGATTAACATTTGTATTCAATACAATACATAGCATGCCCTTATTAAATTCTCTGTCATCTATTCTTAAAAAGGGATTAAGTTAGGTAATTACTAAAGTCTCTCTCAGTACTAAATCCTATGATCCTACAAGTATTATTTAAGAGACTGCAAAAGCTCTGCTGAACAAAATTTTCATTCCCACAACCCCTAAAATTCCTATTAGTATTGTTAGTTCTGGAAGTATTCAGTTAGCCAAGCACTTTAACCGGGTTAAGGCGTTATACTGTTAAGCTTCTAATATCAATATATCGATAAAGATATGCTTGTTGAATGGTTTCATTTGAACATTACCTTATTTTGTCACATACTAGTGAGCAAGTTTCTAAGAGTACCAGAGGGAAGATGAGTGCTTATGTTTTGGTAGGGAAAGGCTGTAGATACTAAGAAGCAGGGATGATAGGGCAATATAAGTGGAAATTA
Source organism: Trichosurus vulpecula (assembly GCF_011100635.1). Lineage (NCBI taxonomy): Eukaryota > Metazoa > Chordata > Mammalia > Diprotodontia > Phalangeridae > Trichosurus > Trichosurus vulpecula. Next base: position 15,704,699 of record NC_050578.1, read on the forward strand.
TGGCCTATATGAAATCACTGAAGAGTCAGAATAAAACCAGCTCAAGATGGAAAAGGACCCAGACAGATTGCACCCACTTCAAAGATTTTCTGAAGCATTACTGCACTTGGGAATGATGGCTTTTGTTACTAAAAAGGAAAAATTAAAAAAAAATGATAGAAGTATATACCTCAAGAAGATTTTTATTCAAATTGAGGGAAGGACAGTAATAGTAATAGCATTTTGTAGCACTCGAAGATTTGCAAAGTACTCTTCAAATGTTATTTCATTTTATCCTTTTGACAATCCTAGCAGATAGGTGCTAGTACTATTCCCATTTCACAGATAAAGAAACTGAAACAGACAGAAGTTAAGTGATTTGTTCAGGGTCGCATAGCATCTAAGTGTCTGACTCTAGGTCCAGTGCTTTATTCACTGTATACCACTGTGCCACCAAGCTGCCCTAAGAACTGCCTTGAGGACATAATTATTTTAGAGGCATTAATGGAAAGAGTACTGGATCTAGAGCCTGTTCAAATCCCACCTCAGAAATTTACTAGCTATGTGACCCTGGGCAAGTCACTTAAACTCTGTCTCAGTTTTCTCACCTGTAAAATGGGGATCCCAGGGTTATTATTAGGATCAAGTGGAATACTAGTTATAAAGCACTTAGCACAGTGCCTGGCAGTTAATAAATACTTATTCCTCATGCACTTCCTTTGTAATTAGAGGGCATGCATTCAAATCCTAGCCTTGCCATTTACTCCCTTGGGAAAACCATCGACCTTCTGTGAGGTCCAGTTTCCTCATTTTAGGGAGTTGGAATAGATGACTCACAGGTCCCTTCCTGCTCCAGATCAATGTTCCTATACTCATTTCCCCAATCCGATGCAACTACCATTTATTTCTTCAGGACCTACTATGTCCTGTGTTTGGTGCTGGGTATATAAAGACAAAACAAATAAAAATATTCCCTGTCCTCAATAAGCTTAACATACTTGTTAAGGAATAAATCACATAAATAGAAAAGGTACTGTTAAAAGGAAAATCCTTTGTGTGGGCTTTCACCCTGCTTAATGAGGCAAAACTATGGAAAAAAGAAAATTAAAAGGAGTTTATTAAACAATACATCAGGGTAGCAACACATTGACAGGCTGATCACTAGAGATCAGCAAGGGATTCAAGATAGATCCAGCTTTTAATGCTAACTTTCATAATGAGATAAAGACAATTCAGATAGGTCCACATCAGCAAAAGGGGCTGGGCCATTGCATTTTAGCTCCTCTCCAATTTCTCCATCATATGGAAATGAGATTATTGATAGGGGGAATGGGCTCCTATTTGCTGGGTAACAGGTAGGGGATAACCTGCTTTGTGCTAGATAGCAGAGAACACAAAAGCTACAGACTGGGGATGCCTCCTGAACACTGATGAACAAGTACTCAGAAAACAAGCCAGGCAGAAAACAATGGAGGTCACTACATAAATTTCAATAGTACCAACAACATATTTCTTTAGAATGGCTCAGTAATACAAAGTGGTCATACTTGAAAATCAACTAAAATAGATCAGTACTAATGCCAATACCCTCAATTTCAATTCAGCCTAATACATTTGAAAGAAAAAGAATTGTTATTCCCATATTGGAAATTTAGAGTAAAAAAAAAAACTGCACACAGATGTCAAAATATATTTTTTGTCAATACAAGCATGTAGTGGGGCAGCTAGGTGGCTCAGTGAGTAGAGGACTGGCCCTGGAATCAGGAGGACCTGAGTTCAAATCCTGCCTCAGACATTTGACACACTTACTAGCTGTGTGACCTTGAACAAGTCACTTAACGCCAATTGCTCTGCCTTCCCCCTCCAAAAAAAACCACAAAAATAAAAAACAATTATAAGCATGTAGATATCAATTATTTCTTAAATAGGTATTCAATGGAGAAAAAATAGCTTTTTAACAAGTTGGCTCTGAAAAGCTCAGCTTGTTTCTTGTGAAAAAATCATGACTGATAAAGAACATACTACAAAAGAAAAGGTCTTGGACATCCAATACAAAAAAAGAAAAAGTCAATTTTATTTTCAAATAATAGTGTCCATAACCTCAACATCATATTCTAGACATATGTTAGACACGCAATGTGATTTTGCAGGATTTCTTGTCAGAAGATATAAAAGGTTTAATTATTGTTATTATTATTAGCCTGAATGAGTACAGGAGTTCCTGTACTGTCACGAAATATCATGTCAATCTTCAAACACAGTTTTTGAACTCCAGAATCTCAGAGTTGAAGAAGATATGAGAGATCAAAATAATACCAAAACAGAAATCCCATATTTCTGAGAAGTTATCATTGATATTCTACTTGAAGTCCCATAATGAAGGAAAGTCCGGTATCTCCCAATGAAGCCTGTTCTATTTGTATATACTTCATAATTGTTAGGAAGTTTTTTCCAGAATCAAGCCCAATTCTACCTCTCCAAAACTTTGAGTCTTTGCTCATAGTTCTACTCTCAGAGGCAAAAGACTAAAACTACATGTCCTTTTACTTGGCGGCTCCTCAAATTCTATAAGATAAATTCTATATCCCTCTGAAATCTTTTAATTTTAGCTTTCAATCCTTTCACCAGGCTGGTCATACTGCTCTCTATTCACTACTCATTCCACTAAGTAGTCTTTCCAAAATGTGGCACCCAATAATGAACACACAATTCTAAATGTACTTTGACCACAACAAAACATGGCAAGATTATCTATGCCTTCGTCATGGGCATGGTATTTCTATTAATGCAGCCTAAGATGACATTTTTTTTTTGTTTTTTGTTTTTGACTGCCATGTCACATCACTGACTCTAATTTATCTTGGAATCAACTAAACCCCAAAGTCTTCTTGACATCAGTTGGTGTTGGGCTATGTCTCTTTAGTTCTATATATCTCTCTGTTGAATTTCTGAGTCAAGTATAGATCTTCACAATTATTGATTTTAAGTGTTACTCTTTTAGTCTAGATGGCTGAGAGATTTTGGAATCCCAGTTCTATCATCCAACTTTTTTATTTCTCTCATCTTGCTGTTATCAAGCAAATTTACTAAGCCTGCCATCCATGATTTCATCCGAATTATTGGCAAAATAGTTGGATAGATTAGGGATATGGGCAGATCCCAGAGACCTTACACTAGAGAAAATTAAGATTTATCCTGATCATGACTCTGTGGATTTGCTTGGTTATGCAATAAATTCTGAATACAAAAAAAATTTAATTATCTTGAGTAAGTCTCTTGATTATGCCAACAAGGATAAAGACAATTTCAAGCAATTTCAATTTTCAACAGTACAAATTTCTGAGTGATGAAATGTCTTCTGGACTATCCATGATATTCCCCTGATCTAGCAATCGTGTGACCTACCAAAAATGAGAGTGAATCTGCTGTGTTGAGGAAGTGATCTCATTACACTTTAAAATTCTACTAAATTATCTCTTTATATTTATGTAATATTCTTCAATTCAGTTTTACTCTAAAGACTCATTATGAGGTAATATTGAATTAATTCTTTTAAAAATATTTATTTCATTTTCCCCCAATTCCATGCAAGAACAAATTTCAACATTCATTTTTAAAAGTTTGAGTTCCAAGTTCTCTCCCATCAAACAGCATTTCTACAAAAGGTGCTCCTGAAAACACTGGCTGAGAGCACTGGTGTGGATTTCTAGGCCCAAGGCTTTTGGGTTCAGGGTCCAGAACTGTTTCCTTCAGGGTGAGAGGGGAAGATTGTAGTCAAAGTGGTAATGGTTTGACTTGCCAGGCACATGGTGCTTCCTGTTTCTTCCTCGTGGTGACTTTCCGGCCCCATTTAATTAGCTTGGAATGGATTGACTCTTCTCTATAACAGCTGCTTCCCTCACATGATGGCTATGAGTGCTGCACTGAAAGCAGGATCAATGGTCTGGTGGTAAGGGAGAAGGTGTTGCCAATCCCAAGTTTGCATGCTGATATTCTTGTTGGTGGCAATTGGCCAGCCATTGTTGCTGGTGGTTAAGTGGAAGGTGCATCTCTTTTCAATGATATCTGTAGTGGCTAGGCTGGGGGAGTAGTTTTAGTGGTTGAGGGGAATGTTGCTATTGCAAAGGATCTTTTGCTCAAGGTCATAGGTTATCTCCATTAGAGCCTGAGGAAAGATTATGGTCAAGGTGGTGTGGGTGGTTTGACTTATTTGGCACATATCACCTTCCTTCTCTCCTTCAGAATGCTTACTGCCTCAGCCAGGCTGGCTTGCCTGACCATTGTGTGTCTGGGAAAATGATTAACCCCTTCTCTGTAGGAGTTGCTTCCCTGGATCATGGCTTTTAGGGCTGGGTTCAAAGCTTGAAGGGTATTTGTGTGTGGCCTGCTGCCATTGTTGGCCAGAAGTTCACATAGAATCCTCACTAGTAAAAAATACTCTCTTCCAGTAAGTAGAATTTGATAGATGATGTTCTTTTTATGTGCTCACTCAAAGACGGTTGGTTACCAAGCCCTGAATCAAATACCAAAAAAGATGTTTCTGTAAGGCATTCTCATCATGGAACCCAAGGGGCTTTTTCCTTTTTTTTTTCAAATACAAGCTTGTTATATTTACATTGCTGCACAGATATGGTAGTCACTTTCAATACAAGTTTCTACCGTGAAAGACACAATGCTAAGACATTTGAACACAATCAACAAAATATCCTTCCCCTCTAGCTAATAATTTTATTATGACTCATACGCTTTCTGTACTTGCTTTTTTATTGTGTGATAAAATGCAGCAAATCCTTAACTGTATCCTTAACTATCCATTGAGAGGTAAATTAAACCTTTAAAGATTTAATAACATATGTCAATATGTTAATAATCTACGTGATACAGAGGAAAGAGTGCCATATTTGGAAATGGATGACTCAGGTTAAAGTACTACCTCTACTATTTACTCCCTGTGTGACTTTGAACAAATCACTTAACTTCTACAGGCCATGCTTTCCTCATCTGTAAAATTAAGTGGTTGGGCTAGATGACCACTGGTGCTTCTATTTCTAAACCTATGCTATCAGGATTTCTAATTTCGCCAGCATGGAGGAACTGTCAGCATGGAAATTCCCTCCATCAATATAGATCAGAACTCATCTATGACTTAGAAGATAAAACCTAAGGACTGTCCAAGGCACTATGAATTACCTAGGAAGATATCTAGTAAGGGTCCCAAGCCTCCCTGAATCTAAGCTCAGTAGTCCTCATAGCAGGTAATTCCTATAAATATTTAGGGAACCAAATGATATCATGAAGAATGACACTTTTGTTCAATTATTTAAAAAAGGAAATACAAGAAGGCCGTGGCATTTACTTAGTGTTTATGAATTACAAAACCCTTTGATACTCACACAACCCAGTGAAACAGGTAATACATTTATTATTTTCCATATTTACAGTGGAATAGACCCGGAGGGGAAATTGACTTGCCAAAGTCAGCTAACTTGTTGGTTTCTTATAGGGTCAAAATTTAAACCTACATCTTCTGACCTGGGATCAAATGCTCATTTTGCTATGCCATAGTTGCCTCAGAAGATCAGGCTTATTGTCTCAATCATTTTATTGGTATTGATAGTTATTTAATATCAATTTAGTAACTTCAGTAAGGGCCAGAGCCTAAACTAATCAACCAGAAGAAAAGCCTGGACCTAACAGCTTCTTTGTTCTCTGAGTAAACTCAGAGAATACCTCTTCTTATGTCAACAAGCCTAGATGGGGCTGATGTAAAAAAACATTCTTTCCTCTGTTCATGGCCATTAAGGATGAGATACTAAGACACTATCTTGAATCATGGAACTTTTTCTTATCTTAATATTTTATATACATATACAATGTTATGTTATGTTAATGGTAAAGAAAATACAGATGTCCTGGGTCATGATTTCAATTGACATTTTATCAACTCTTTTTACTTATTGTATGTATAACCTATTCAATTAAGAAATTCCCTTCTTATACTGTGATTAAACATACACGGAGATCATAAATTTGAGTGACACAGACATGCTGAGTTGGGACTATCCTGAAATGGATTTAAGCCTTCTCATTCTTTTGTTCAGACAGTCAGATTTTACCTGGTGCCATACATGTATGTATTCTGCTAGCTTTAAGGGAATAAATTATATATACATACATACACACACACACACACACACACACACACACACACACACACACACATATATATATATATATATATATATATAATCTCCATTCCCTATCCTGTTTGCCTCCTTTAACCAAGCTTTCAGGTTAACAGTCAAAAAACAAAAGAAAAACAAAACAAGAAAAAAAAAACTTTTTTATTTTAAAAGTCAATTATAGGTGCTAAAACTACATCCAAGGGACAATACCGTCTCAGCCTTCAATGCTTCTTCTCTATACTATGTAACTTGGTGGTATCTGTTTATAGAAAATAACTAAATATAATATCCAACCCCATCTTGTCCATGAGCTCCAACATGAGATTTCCAACTGATTTCCAGATGATTTTTTCTAGGTGTCCCACTGATTCTTCAGATCTCAAATGCCTCCATCTGAACTCAACTCATTTCCCCCTATACTGACCCTCTTCATAATTTCCTAATATATTTTGAAGGTGTCAGCAGAAATTAATTTAAAAGGCCACACATTTTGGGTGAGAAATTCAGTATGTTCTTTTACTTATCCACTTTAGACTACACCCTCTATAAATGTTAGCAATGCTTAGTCAATTGAACTGCCATATCATTCACAGTATGTCTGGAAATATCCATAGAATGTAAGCTGCCTGAGAATACCAATGTTTTTTTTGGTTCTGTGTGCAGTGGTTCATAATTATTTTGGGGGGAGAGGGGACCTTTGATTTCATATTGTAGGGAACAACCAGTGTGGAAACTCTTTCCAATGATATAGATCAACAACTCTCCTGTAACTTATAGTTTTAGAGATTTATCTAAGATACTGAGAGTTTAAGTGATGCATCCATGGTTAGACAGCTTAGATGCATCAGAAATAGGATTTTAGTATAGGTCTCCCTGATTTAATTATCAATTTTACCCACTATGGCACACCAACTATTGTCTTACAAATAACAGGGACTTAACACAAGTCTATTGGAAAATTGAATCTTATTCACTAGGTTGTGTGGAAGTTTCTTTTTTTATGACTTTGGATAACTAATAGATATTTTTAGTTACTAATCACACTTCTCAAAAAGTGTCAAATATGAGAGGGAAGATGGCAGAGTACGTCAAAAAATTCCAAGTTCTCAAAGTTTTCCCCCACAAAAGAGATAAAACAGCACCTTAGGGCCAACAAAGTGAGGTTAAAGATAAATAAGAATAGGGGCACAGCAGGGGTCTTCCTGGGAAAATTTAGAGGATCAGAAGAAAAATCCTAGGACAAGGGTTGGTACCTGTGAAGAGTAAGCATCTCCAGGCTACGGTCTGCAACAAGTGGCAAGCCCTGGGGTTAGTTGGTTTGAGAGGTTGCCTCTGCCCTGGACCCAGCCACAGGAACTTTTACCCTGGGACAGTGAGGGCAGTTGGGTACCTGAGCCCAGGAAGATCAAGGGAACCTCTGGTGACAAGGAACTCCAGACCCAGCTGTTCTGCAGAGAGTGGTGGCGTCAAAAAGGAAAGAACACATATCCAGTGAGTGCAGAAGCAGTGGGGCAGAAAGACCCTGGCTGTGGGCACTTACAAGAGGTTGGAGGTTTGTCTTTGGTTCCAGGCTGGAGGAGGGAACTGAAGATCTGAGACAAGAGGCACCATCCCCCATACCCTAGGACAAGAGGTAATTAAAAAAAAAATTAAGCTATTGCCACTAAAAATGCACAGACAAAGGACAAAGAATTCAAGCACAGAAAGCTATTCTGAGAATAGAGAAGATCAGGGTTCATTTTCAGAGGAGGATATTGAAGTAAAGAAACCCCCTTCTACCCTAAAAACTAATGCCAAATGGTCACCTGCCTGCAAAGAATTCACAGAAGATCTTTAAAAATCCAATGAAAAGGAGCGGAGCAAAGATGGTGACTGGAAAGCAGGGACTTGCTTAAGCTCTCCCCCAGGTCCCTCCAAACACCTGTAAAAATGGCTCTGAACAAATTCTAGAGCTGCAGGACCCATAAAATAGCAGAGGGGAGCAGGGCTCCAGCCCAGGAAAGCCTGGATGGTCACTGGGAAGGGTCTATCATATGGAGCTGGGAGCAGAGCGGAGCACCACCCAGCATGGCCCACACCAGAACCAACCAGACTGAGAGCCAGGCAGAACAGGCCATAGGACCCTGAATCTTTGAGCTGTGGCAGTTACCAGACTTCTCAACCCACATATGTCAAAGACAACAGAGCAGGTTAGTGGAAAAACTGCTGGACCCAAGTGAAAGGAGAGTGTGGTTCACCCCAGCCCCAGGATGGCTGAGGTGGTGTACCTCTGGGTGTGCTTCCAGAGTTCCAACTGCTATTGCTTCCAACCCCAGGCCAACCCTGTGGGAGGAATTAAGCAGCAGATCAGAGTAGGAGTGCAGAGCCTGCTTAGATCTGGGTCACATTCCTGGTTGGCAGTTCACGGGGGAGGAGCAGTGCTGCTGCGGTAGAGCTTGCTGTGTAGAAGCAGCTCTGAAAACAGCAGCACAAGGCCCCTAAAGCTTGGGACAAAGTACTCTCTACAAGCAGGCATACCTTGACAAAAAGCTCAAGGGTCAAGTAGTTGGCTGGCAACATGAACAGGCAGTGCAAATGGACTCAGATTCAGAATCAGACTTTAGAATCTTTTTTGGGTGACAAAGAAATCAAAACACACATCCAGAAGAAGTAAACGAAGTCAAAGAGCCTACATCAAAAGCCTCCAAGAAAAATGTGAATTGGTCTCAGGCCATGGAAGAGCTCAAAAAGAATTTGGAAGAGCAAATAAGAGAAATAGAGGAAAAATTGGGAAGAAAAATGAGAGTGATGCAAGAAAATCATGAAAAACAAGTCAATGACTTGCTAAAGGAGACCCAAAAAATACTGAAGAAAATAACACCTTAAAAATAGACTAACTCAAGCAGCAAAAGAACTCCAAAAAGCCAATGAGGAGAAGAATGCCTTTAAAGGCAGAATTAGCCAAATGGAAAAGGTGGTCCAAAAGACCACTGAAGAAAATGGTACTTTAAAAATTAGATTGGAGCAAGTGGAAACTAGTGACTTTATGAGAAATCAAGATATTATAAAACAGAACCAAAAGAATGAAAAAATGGAAGATTATGTGAAATATCTCCTTGGAAAAACCACTGACCTGGAGAATAGATCTGGGAGAGATAATTTTAAAATTATTGGACTACCTGAAAGCCATGATCTAAAAAAGAGCCTAGATATCATCTTTCAAGAAATTATCAAGGAGAACTGCCCTGATATCCTAGAGCCATAGGGTAAAATAGAAATTGAAGGAATCCACTGATGGCCTCTTGGAAAAGATCCCAAAAAGAAAACTCCTAGGAATATTGTCACCAAATTCCAGAGCTCCCAGTTCAAGGAGAAAATACTGCAAGCAGCCAGAAAGAAACAATTTGAGTACTGTGGAAACACAATCAGGATAACAAAAGATCTAGCAGCTTCTACATTAAAGGATCAAAGGGCTTGGTATATGATATACCAGTGGTCAAAGGAGTTAGCATTAAAACCAAGGATCACCTACCCAACAAAAGTGAATATCATTCTTCAAGGCAAAATATGGATTTTCAATAAAATAGAGGACTTTCAAGCTTTCTCAGGGAGAACACCAGAGCTGAATAGAAAATCTGACTTTCAAAAACAAGAATCAAGAGAAGCATGGAAAGGTAAACAAGAAAGAGAAATCATAAGGGACTTACTAAAGTTGAACTGTTTTGTTTACATTCCTACATGGAAAAGTAATATGTGTAATTCATGAAACCTTTCTCAGTATCAGGGTAGATGAATAGAATACACACACACACACACACACACACACACACACACACACATACGCATACATGTGTATATAGACAGAGGGCTCGGGGTGAGTTGAATTTGAAGGAATGATATATAAAAAATCAAAGTAAGGGATGAGAGAGGAATATATTGAGATAGGGAGAAAGAGATAGATAGAATGGGCTAAATTATCTCACATAAAAGTGGCAAGAAAAAGCAGTTCATTGGAATGGAAGAGGGGGCAGGTGAGGGGGAATGAGTGAATCTTGTTCTCATCAGATTTGATTTGAGGAGGGAATAACATACACACTCAATTGCGTATCTTACCCCACATGAAAGTAGGGGGAAGTGGACAAAGGAGGGATGATAGAAGGGAGGGTGGATGGGGGAAGAAGTAATCAAAAGCAAATATTTTTGAAAAGGGACAGAGTCAAGGGAAAAATTGAATAAAGGGGGACAGGTTAGGATGCAGGGACACATAGTTAGTCTTTCACAACATGAGTATTGTGGAAGTGTTTTACATAATGATGCGTGGCCTATGTTGAATTGCTTGCCTTCTTAGGGAGAGTGGGTGGGGTGGGAAGAGGGGAAGGAATTTGGGACTCAAAGTTTTAAAAGCAGATACTGAAAAAAAAGTTGTTTTTACATGCAACTGGGAAATATGATTTACAGGTAAAGGGGCATAGATATCTATCTTGCCCTACAAGAAAGTAAGGGGAAAGAAGATGGGGAGACAGTGGGGTGACACAAGGGAGGGCTGACTGGGGAACAGGGCAACCGAAATATATACCATCTTGGGGTGGGGAGGAGGGTATAAATGGGGAGAAAATTTGTAACTCAAAATCTTGTCGAAAGGTGAAAACTAAAAAGAAAATAAATAAATAATAAAATGTGGAGTAAGTAAAAAAAAAATCCAATGAGAGAGAGGGGGGAAAATCTAAAAAAAAAAAATAAGAATAATACAAGAAAAACAAGATGATTATGAAAGGAAAGTCAACCAATTAGAAAAAGAGATCCAGAATTTTAAGGAAGAAAATGACACTTGAAAATTAAGTTGGGCAATGCAAAGCCAGCAAAATTTTAAGAGATCAAGAAATAATTAAACAAAATATGAATAATGAAAAAATAGAAGAAAAAGTTAAACACAAGAAAAACAACAGATCTGGAGAATAGATCAAGAAGAAAAAAATGAGTGAAAGAAAAAGAAAACAAGAAAATTAAAAAAAAATCAATTGGACTGAGAGCTATGATGTTGATACAATAATACAAGAAATAATTAAAGAAAATTGTCCTGAAGCATTAGAACAATGGGTGAAAGTACAAATAGAAAAATTCCATCAATCACCACTTAAAAGAGAACCAATGAGGAAAACTCATAGGAATATTATCATCAAATTCTGAAACCCCTATCTCAAGGATAAAATATTAAAAGCAACAAAAATTAAAAAAAAATTAAATATGATGGTGCCACAATTAGAATCACACAAGACCTAGTATTGGAGACATTAAATGACCCCAGGTCTTGGAACACTATATATTTAAGAGCAAAATAACTGGGTGCTCCTGCCAAAAGTATCATACCCAGTAAACTTAAGCATAACGCTGAATGAAAAAAAATGGATATTTGATTAATTATCAGACTTCCAAGACTTTTTTAAAAACTAACAAACAAACCTGAACTTAATAGAAGATTTGACACATAGAAGCCAAGAGAAACATAAGGTACATAACAATTAAGATTAAGAAAGATTCAATAAGGACAGACTATTTACTTTTTATATATGTAAAATGCAAAACATATGTCTAAGATTCTTATTAATAGTTTGGTAGCTCGTAAGAAAGATTAGGCTAAACCTGAGTATGATATGAATTCAAAATGTAAAACCATTTAGGAAGAGCTAAAAAGAATAATTACTTTATACAAATGAGGTAGAAGAGGAAAAATCAATACAGAGCAATTAGATGGGGAAGGAGCCTGATAGTTCTGGTGATCTACTTTCATTTGGAATAGGTTTAAGAGGGATCAATACATATATCTTTAGAAGAATATAAAAGTCTTCTAAATTTAGAAGAATAAAATGGTAAGGGGATAGGGAGGGAGGAGAGGACAAGGGAGGGATCTTTAGAGGGTAAGGTGAGGGAATAGGTAAAGGGGGGTACAGAATAGTGTTTGGGTCAACAGGATTAGGATGATAAGGGCCAGATCTCTGGGGAAAGGGAATAGGTTATAAGGGGCTATTAAAGGCTGTTTAGATATATGGGAACTGGAAGACGGGGGGGGGGGAAGGGGGGGTAGACTAAGTAAGAGGAGGACAAGGTAGCAAGCAAAAGTAAAGCAGAGGAAGTGAGGAAGATAGGAGATAAGATATATACAAACATAAAAACAAAGATTAGGAGTAGAATGTGTTTGGGGAGTACATTATGTATATATGTATATGTGTATGTATATATCTTAAGAGAAATATATCTCCACTTAATTGTAGCCTTCTGGGAGTGTAGGAGGTGGGGGGGGAAGGAACAAAATAAAAAAAGCACACAGCAGAGAACAAAAGAAAACTTACAAGGAAGCAAAGAAAAGATGGACAGCTCTCAACACAATGTGTAATATTTATCATACAGGCTTTCTGGAAATGAAAATTTACTGTTATATATTTTGAATCTTCTCTTATGTTCTGCTATGCACATGACATTTTTTTCCTTTCTCACTTTGTATTTAAGTTCATAATGTATTTTTGTTTCTTTCCTCTATTCTGTATTTGTATTCTGGTGTTTGAGTGTAAAATGAAATTTAAAAAAATAAAAGTTTCAAATATTCCATAGGTCAGTAAGCAGGCGCTAAACTCATCTATGACTAAACAGCTCTTGTTAGAAGAGAATTTAGCAAGTATCACATTCCATATAGCATCCCTGAGTGAAACAAGGCTGGCAAATGAAGGCCAGCTTACTGAAATTTGAGCTAGATATGTCTTTTTTCTGCCCAAAGTGAAGAGGAGTGCTGTGAAGATAGTGTAGATTTTGCAATCAAAACTAATTTAGACACTAAGCTTGTATGCCTACCAGAAGGAGTGAACCACAGACCCATGACAATGTGATTGCCACTTGCAGGAAACTGCCAACTGCCATTATTAGTGCCTATGTTCCCACCATGGTGAACCCTAATGAGGCCAAAGGAAAATTTTATGAAGACCTGGGGACCCCTATCATCAATATGCCAAAAAATAACACACTTAAAATTCTGGGTGACTTTAATATTAGAGTAGGCTGAAACTACAAGATATGGCAGGAAGCCATATGGTCACTTACTGCTGCAGACCAGTGCATCTCATGATCTCACCACCAACACTGTTTTCAATTTACATAGTGTAATAAAACTTCATAGATGCACCCTTGCAGCAAAAATTGACATTTAGTAGACTATGTGATTGTAAGGAGAAGAGACAGACAGGATTTGAAAGTGATGAAGAAAATGTGTGTCACAGAGTGCTGGACTGATCATAGACTTATCCTCTCCAAGCTAAATATTCATATTCTACAAAAGTCACAGTCCCAAGGCAAAATGACTACCAGAAGAATTAATGTCAACAGATTAGAGCACATCTCTGAGCTGGAACAGCTGGAGGGTAAATTGAACCAATACACAGTTGCCAACAGTGGAACAGAAAAGGAGTGGGCTGCTTTCAGAGATTTGGTATACAGTATTGCATTTGCTTATCCAGGTCAGAACACTCACAAACATTAAGACTGGTTTGACAAAAATGATGGGGAAATTCAGAAGCTGCTAAGTGAAAAATGAAAGCTCCTTAGGGCTTATGAGCAGGATAGTTCATCCATCTATAAGAAGGCAGCATTTAATTCCATTCCAAGTGAAGTTTGGAAAGATGCAGAATCCTTGGCTCATTGAAAAAGGCAGAAGAAATTCAGTTTTATTCTGATAGCAACAATCCAAAGCATGTTTATGATGCCCTGAAAGCTATTTATGGGTCAAGGAACTATGGTGTATCTCAACTATTTAGTGCTGATGGAGCCATATTGATTAGTGATAAAGACATGATCCTAGAGAGACAAACTGAACACTTCCATAGTGTTCTCAATAGATCATCATCAATCAATGCTAAAGCCATTGGCTGTTTACCTCAGGTTGAAGTCAATCCCTCCCTAGCTGAAGTTCCTACTGAAGAGGAGGTTTTGAATGCCATTAGGCTCCTTTCATGTGGCAAGCACCTGGTGCTGACTCTCTTCCAGCTGAGATTTACAATGTGGGGGTCTGTTGCTCATACAAAAGGTGACTGAAATTTTCAAAGTTATATGGAAAAAGGAGGTTATCCCCCAGGAGTTCAAGGACACCTCCATTGTCCATCTCTATACAGGTAAAGTAAAGAAATTGTCCTGTGACAATCATGGGTGCAGGGGTTTCTCTCAGTCATTGCTGGCAAAATTCTTGCCAGATTCCTCCTTAATAGGCTGATCCTTCACCTGGAAGATGGCCATTTACCTGAGAGCCAGTGTGCCTTCAGAAAGGACTGAGGAATGGTTAATATGGTGTTTGGTGACTGACAATTCCAGGAAAAATGTCAGGAGCAGAACAGAATTCTCTACACGTTTGTAGATCTGACAAAGGCCTTTGATACTGTGAGGGCTTATGGAAAATCATGTCAAAATTTAATTGCCTGGAGTTCATCAGTATTTTATGTCAATTTCAAGATGGCATGCTTGCCTGGATTCTGAATAATGAATGATGCTTCAAGATAATTTATTCTGTTCCCATTAAGTTCTTCTTCTTCAGCTTAACCATCTCTATTTCCCTCAACAAACCCTCATGTATAATGATTTACAGGTTTACATCATTCTGAATAACCTTATCTGGATGTGCTACAGTTTATCAGGGCCCTTCCTAAAGTACAATCCATAGAATGCAAGGCTCAGCTCCAGTGTTACTTGGTCAGGGCAGAGTATAATGGAACTATCTTTTTTCTTTGTTTGGTATTATATGTTCTATTAATGAAACATTAGATTTCATTCATTTGTTTAATTTGCCATGTCATACTTTTTCACTTATACTGACTATATATAGCTAGTAAGTGACTGGGGCAGGATTCCATTTCATACCTTTCTGACTTCAAGTCCAGCACTCTATTCATTGTACCATCATGCTACCTCAAGAAGCCAGCAAGTACAATTCTGTCACTTTATAGATAAGGAAACAACAGATCAACAAGGTTTAATGACTTCTGAGGATCACACAATGAGTAAACATCTGAGGCAGGATTAAAATTGAGGTCTTTTAAGTTTTCTAGCTTCCTCAGTGTTAGCTATTCAGCTTTGAATCATCCAAAAATTTTGTAAGTATTTTATTAATGTCTTTAAGTCATGGATAGAAAAGTTACACAAAACAAGCTAAATGGCAAAAATTCACAGGGCTACTTCCTGGAGACCTCCCTAGAAGTTGATGTCAATGCATTAATGACTATTCTCTGGTTATGGTTATTCAACCAGTTCTGAAATCACCTAGCTTCTCTTAAAAAACAAAAACAAAGCAAAAACAAAAACAATCACATTTCTCTGTGGAGTGTTGTGGGACCTTTTCTATCCTCTAGGATTTTTTGAAGATCACTGGCGGGGACTCACTAAACATATATATAGTAGTCCTTTAAGTAACTTAGAATGTAGTATATCTGGGCTGAATAATTCAAAGTCATTGAAAGCAGATAGATTTTTTAATGATTTTGACTTCTTGCTAACCATTTTTATTCTACATTTCCTTATCTGAAGATTATTCTCCTCTTCAGAGAAAATGAAGCAAAATAAGATGTTAGTAGTTTGACCTGTTTTCCATTATCTACTGTAAATAGTAGTTTTATCAGTTCTTTGGTCTTCTTCATTCCCCCAATATTGCTAGAGAAAAAAATCTTGTTTTTGTTATTTTCAGAAAACGTAGCAAATGTTAGCTATTTCTGAATATTAGAATTCTTGAAATTGTTCTTGTAGGGTAGCTTCCATTTTTATGAGTTCTCCCACAGTTACCTGTTCTTTATTTCATCTTCTATAGAAGTCTTAAAATAAAGATAATATGGTTGATCAGTTTCTTATGGATTCACAATATTTTCTTTGAAAAGTTCATTTTTTCTTCATCATAGCAATTTCAATTTTCAGAATTTCATTTTTTTTTCATTTCTTCCCTTATCTCTTGGGTCAACTTATTTAGTAGAATCTTTGGTCATGGTTTATATCTATGATTTTATTGTTCTCCCAAAACCTAGGGCAAATTTCACAATCTGTTCAAATGTCTTATCTTTTGCTCTTATGGATTCCAAGATAGTATATTAAATTTCTCTGAATATTTTCATCATCACTACTTCAGTAATCATTTCTTCCTTAGTAAGAATCAGGTCTAGAATAAGTTCCTATTATTACTTCCTCTGCTTTTTTGAAGAATGAAATTGCCATGAATAATTCAAGAAAATATCAACTATTTCTTGTTTTTCAGAGACAGAGAGTTAGAGGGAGGGACACAGGAAAGAAGAAGTGGAAAAAGAGAGAGGAAAGGGGAAGAGAGTTCTAAGAAATGGATATATAACTGAAGCTTCCCATCACTACTCTCAGATATATCTGGGCCAGGTTTCTGATCCTTTTTCCTGAGCTCCTCTTCTATTTTACCTTTCTATGATTTTCCAATTCTGAGCTTTCTTCATCTATTTTCTTAATATGCGATGCTGTTCTTTTGTTTCTATTATCATCTATTACCTTCCTCTTAAATAAGGCATATCTTTAAATTTTCCTATCCAAATTATGGGTCTCATTTTACCAATTTTCATGTATTACAGGCCATTTTTATTTTACTCTTCATTATCAGAATATTATTCTTCTCTGCAGAGAAAAAAGAAGCAAAAGAAGAGTTGAGTAGCTCCAGTACTGGATGACCTTTCTCTAGTGGCAGTTCTGGCTTCATATCACTCCTTTAAGTATAAGAATGAGTTTTCTCCTTGCATTGTCCAGATCTACCTTGCTAGAGAATCTTTCTATGCCAAGGGGTGAATTTGTATGGTCTTTTTTCCTTTTGCTTTTTAAAAGAAAGCACATATTCTCGCACTTACTTTTTATATACATAAACATGGTTTCTGCAATCATTTTAAGACTAACTTTATCATTTGGTTAAATTTAAAATACAGAATATCAGAACATAGTCTGTTTTAAGTGTAAAGGTAGGAACTTTCATCATTATTAATGAATGCTTTAAAAAATTACAACCCCATGTAATATCAATTAAGTTGGGTGTCTTTGATTGAGTCTTACTAGGTGCTAAACCACCCCAGGTCCAAACCCCTATCTAATAGGTGCTAAGCCTATGTGGGCATGAAGCCCTCAGGGTCCTAAGAGGAGTTGCTAAGACCAGAGCCAACAGTAGGATCCTGAGTTCTGGTCACTCAGATGACATTTGATGATGGCTAAATAGTGCATAAAAAGAGAGAACAGAGCTATTTCCTGGAGGCTGTCACTCCTGGAGGCACAGGATTCTGGGCAGCAGCTCTAAGGGCCTCCCAGCTGAACTCAGATGATGGTTTCTTGGTAATTATAAATTGTATTTGGTCTGTTTATGAATGTATGTTTGTAATTTGTTTGTATTTTCTCTGAAGTTCAGGGTGCTGGCTTTTCCCCCTGAACTAAGTGAATGACATTTGTATGTTGGATTGAAATAAGATTGTTAACCCCTTAACGTTGCTTTCCTTACTAAAGCAGATCAAAAGAACCTGTGCTTGCAGCATTCTTGTTGTTGGGTTTGTGTTGATTCTTCACCTCCACAGCAGCTGCTAACCAAATTGTTGAAACACCCTAATGTATCAATTGCATAAGAACTAAGATAGGAACATCTTAAGGATATAAAATTCAAAATACAAAAACAAGAAATACAAGAAATCAAATGATTTCACAAGTTAGATTTCCTTTCATTCAGCCTAAAAGAAACATTTCAAACAATAAACAAGAATAAAGTTTTCTACTAAGTTAAACTGATCTGCATTAAAGTGGTCTTTGAAGAGGTAAACTGGCATACTAGAAAGTACACTGAATTCAGAGCCAGAGAATTGCTCTCCACACCCCGCCCGAAGCCCTGGATTTACTACTTAGTAGTGATGTAATTGTTAGGGAAATCAGCTCACCTTTCTTGGCCTCAACCTCTTTAATTATGGAATAAGAAATTTAAAATGAATGATCATTAAGATCCCTTCAACACTTAAATTTATGAATGAGATCTGAAATGTGAATTATACCAGAGGAAGCACTCTCCACCCCTTTAGCCTCTCCTGATTGCATGTCTGCTCTATTTAAAGAGGGTGCCCAAGCCAGTCAAGTCTTCTTCCCCTCCAGATTGCATTCCAAACTCATCCTGCCACAGACTAAGTACTTTTCTCTTCCCTTCCCACTTTTCTGTTTCCTTTTATGTGTTTTCTATTAGCTTCTTGAGGGCAGGTACTATTTTTCTTTCTACTTGGATTCATATTCCCAATGCCTGGCACATACGTAGCAGTTAATAAATGCTAGTTGATTAGTTTTAATAACCCAATGGTCATATTTTGTTAATAAAAAAGGAAAAAAGAGTTCCCAAGAGCCTCATATGCTAAAGGGGGGCCAAGAAATACTAGGTTTTGTTTTTGTTTTTTAGTTTAACAAAAGCTGTAAGGGGCCTTTATGAAATGCTTTCTCAGAAGACTAGATTTCAAATTTCTGATTCATTTCTAACGATTATATACACATGTGGCTATGGTTTCATGGCTATCTGTAGATCATAAATATACAGCATATGGATAGGTACTGTGGTGAAGTGGAAAGGTGGCTGGAATTGAATAAGGAGAACTCTGAATGAATTCGTTTTGACAATAATGCCTCTGCAACCATGGCCTTAATTTCCTCATATGTAAAATGAGGGGCTTGGATTAATTCAGGTGGAGGCAAACTATTGCCTGCCTCATGTGGATCACCACCAGTTTTTGCACCTGCCAACAAAGAATGATTCTCACCAGATTTGGCCCTCCGGGTGTTGTTTGCCAACTTCTAAACTGCCCAAATCATGAGGTCCATTTATCTCCAAATCCCATGATTATTTGAATCCCAACATTTCTTTCACTAGTAAGTCAATTACATTAGAAAATTTAATAAGTCGGTCAGGATTCTAACGAATAACATTTGTGTGTGGGGGGTATACAAATATCATGTGTTTATGTGTTACATTTATATTTTTCCAAAAATATGAACTTTTAGAATGCTGATTGAATTTTCTGCTATTTTAAATAAACTCCAGACTTGGTAGAGTGACTAAACCATTTTCAGTTTTATTCTGTGTGGTATTTGATTTGTGACTCAATTAACTTCTTTGTATAATCTCATTTTGCTGTACAGAAAAGGATAATAGATATAACTTATGAAGTATTTTAATATCTAGCTTAATTCATAACTTAGCCTCACTTTCTCAAGGATGTTATGAAAAGTCTTATTCAACACTAAGCTGAACTCAGTTTTGCTAGAGATGACTGTAACAGAACATGGTTTCCAAATGAATGGAAAATTGTTAATTAACTGCTAATTACTAGAGATTGTAATAACAATGCTGCTAGCAGTTGCTGTGAAGGTGTAAGACCAAAATCACCAGCACACAGGAGGGCTACTAGCACAGGTTCCTTCATCTGCTTTTCTAGGAAAAGCAACTTTAAGGGGTTTACAATCTCACTTTAATTAAATATACGTGTATCATTCACTTAGTTCAGGGGGAAAAGTCTGCACCCTGAAATTCAGAGAAAACAGAAATTACAAGCAGAATTATATAAACAGAGCAAATTACACAACTCAGCAGACAGGGCTTCTAACTATCTGTCCATAGCAATACATACATACTTACCAGAGAGAGAAGCAACAACATCTGCGTTTTCAAAACTGGGGTGGCTTAAAAGCTACCCAGAGTCTTGTCTGGTCAAATCACAGAAACAGTCTTTCAATTAGTGAGCCCCCAAAAGCAAAATGCTAACCTCAGAGTACATATACAGTTCTTCAAGGCCAGGCCACAGAGGGTGTCAAAACCATGTGACTTGAACTCATGTGACTTAGGCTTTCTTGTGACTTAAAGAGGTCATCAAAGACTCTTGATTAATCAAAGACTCTTGATTCAAACAAAGGCAAGTCTCAATCAAAGGCACATGATTACCTTACTGCTGAGAAGAACTAGAATTCCAAAAATAAAAAAGTCCCACTTTGCTTGCCATTACATTGTACCCCTCCAGGATCCTGGGCCTTGGATCTAAATCTAATATAATCTAATCAATCTAAATGGCCAAGGATCTTGGAACAAATGGAGGCACTATACCTTGCAATCCTATCACATATTAACTTATTAGTAAGGTGGCCACATAGTCATAAATAAAACATATCATTCAGTATCTCTTATAGAATTTCTCAGAATACCCCTACATCATATATCATTGTTCAATAAACTAAACCATAATGTTCATAGCAACATCCTTAAGCAACACATCATCAGTAGCATTCCGCAAAACACTTGTTTACACATGCAGGGGGTCCCAGGCCAGGATCTTCTCTAACACAACATATCATACTTAAAGGGTAGGAGAAAATACAAATACCATCTACCACTATGTCACAGCAAATCCCATCTCTTCATTCAATACAGAGTGTCCAAGTAAAATTCTTCTTGGGGGTGTGTCCTTCTCCCCACATTGCCATTGCAGATTTCCTCCTGGCACTCTCAGGTTGAGGCATGGTTTAATGAGCAAAGTCTCAACATAAACAAAAAAAGTCCGAATAAAGTTCTCCTGGGGGTGTGTCCTTCTCCGCACACAACTCTAGTTCCCCGTTTCCATGTCCTGAGGGTCAGCTGGCCAGCAAAGCCGAAAGCATAGGGTCTTTGGGAGTCCATGACACTTCCTCTCACCCACCATAGACAACTCCACCTTCCCCTGGGTCCAAACCATCTTGGGGAAAGCAGCAGAAAAGCACACATAGTGCCTTTCTGCAAAGTTTCTATCTTGCTACAGGGCTGAATTCTGAGCTCCAAGGTTCCTCCTCCTCCCACAGGAGCCAGCTACTCCTGGCTTCTACCTGAGTCCCAATGCAGGGAGCTCTCCATTTCTACTCTCTCACCTCACCAACTATTCCTGCTGAGTCTGTATAATATGTCATTTTGTAACAACAATGCTGCTAGCAGCTGCTGTGAAGGTGTAAGACCAACAACACCAGCACACAGGAGGGCTGCCAGCATAGGTTCTTTGACCTGCTTTTCTAAGAAAAGCAACTTTAAGGGGTATACAATCTCACTTTAATTAAATATACATATACCATTCACTTAGTTCAGGGGAAAAAGTCTGCACCCTAAAATTCAGAGAAAACACAAAAAGAAATTAGAAGCAGAAATTATATAAACAGAGCAAACAACACAAAATGGAAGACAGGGCTTCTAACTATCTGTCCATAGCAATACATACATACTTAGCAGAGAGAAAAGAACCAACATCTGTGGTTTCAAAGCCATGGTGTCTTAAAAGCTACCCAGAGTCTTGTCTGACCAAATCACAGGAACAGTCTTCCAATTAGTGATCCTCCAAAGCAAAATGCTAACCTCAGAGTTACACATCTTCAAGGCCAGGCCACAGAGGGTGTCAAAACCATGTGAACTGAACTCATGTGACTTAGGCTTACTTGTGACTTAAGCAGATCATCAAAGACTCTTGATTCAAACAAAGGCAAGTTTCAATCAAAAGCACTTGATTACCTTAGTGCTGAGAAGAACTAGAACTTGAAAACAAAAAGTCCCACTTTTCTTTCCATTACAGAAATACAAATAAAAAGTCAAATAGTCCTTTCCCTCAAGTAGTTCATAATCTAATATGTAAAGAAACAACACAGTGAGGGAAGTGGAAGCCTGAAAGTCATAGGAATAGTGAGTAAAGCTACTGTTTAGTTATTTTCAGTCTTGTTTGACTCTCCATGACCCCATTTGGAGTTTTCTTGGCAAAGATACTGGCATGGTTTGCCATTTCTTTTTCCAGCTCATTTTCCATATGAAGAAACTGAGGCACACAAGCTTTAGTGACTTGGCCATGGTTACACAGTGAGTAAGTATCTGAGGCAATATTTGAACTCAAGGAGATGAGATTTTTGACTTCAGACCTGACACTTTGTTAACTGTCCCACCTAGCTGCCTGAATAAAGACACAGGGTAGTCATTTATCACATACTTCCAGGAAACAATGGTGATATTCATTTCTTTATTATTATCCAGCCATTCCTAAGAATTATATCCAAGGCTTAGATCCTAAGCTTGCTATGTGAGACAGAGAAGAACCCAGATGTTGGCTGGGTAGGTGGTTCATTCACTTGCTCCAATTAAAAATATTTTCTGTGTGTTCTCAAATAGGGAGTTTGCTATCTCTGATCAGGCCAGCAACCAGTACGGACATTACTATCTAATTATTCCCTGTGGGGATAGGAACATAGACTACTTCTCTAATTTCATTGGCATGGAAGACACACAAGTGAGGAATTTTCACCCTAGCACATTTCTCTATAATTTGAGCATTGAGTCACTCAGTGACTGGCTCAAGGTCACACAAAAAAGCCACTCTGTGTGAAGGGTGGAGCTTGAACCTCAGTCTTCTGTGTTCTGAGGCTGATTCTCTATAATGATAGTCATGGGACAATGACCTCCATATTTTCTTGATAGAGCCCTGCCCTTGTACTCAGAATGAAGTTAACTTGGTGGTAATTCTATGCCCACACTCAATTCTCTGATAATTTTTCCTTGTTTTTTCTATCCCAGGGGCAGGAGTTTTTTTTTAATTTCTTCATAGGCTACAGAGCTTATTTTCCTCCATTTCTACTTGAACACTTCTGTTATTTTATAGCTCAAAGATATTAATTATATACTTTGCAAGGACTGAGTTTAAAGTAACAATCTCAAATTTGCAGTTATCATACATTCAGCATCACTACAATAACAGGTGTATGTATGCATGAACATTTCTGTTTCCACAATCCGGCTAGCAGCTTCTGTGGGGGTGTAAGATCTACCCACAGCCAGCACCCAGAAAGCTGCCAGTAAGCTGCGAAAACACAAGTTCTTTTGATCTGCCTTAATAAGGAAAGCAAGGTTAAAGGGGTTGCCAAGCTTACTTTAATTCAGTATACAAATATCAGTCACTTAGTTCAGGGGGGAAGCCAGCACCCTGAACTTCAGAGCAACACACAAAGTATAAACATCGACAGACAGACCCAATACAGATTCATAGTTACCAACATCTAGGTTCAGCCTGGGAGCTCAGAACAAGGGCTGGCCCAGAGTCACTCTCGCCACCATGGCTGTGGGGAAGAGCTCCCAAGAAGAGACAGCCAACCCCTGGTTTTATATCTCTTTCAGTGTCAGGGGTGAGTCACACATGCAACTCACCCACATGACCTAGAATTGTCACAAAGAGGCAACTTAAGCCCACGTGGTCTAAAAGCCTCTGCTGTCCCAGACATGTAAACTAGGCCCTCCCTGGAGTTAGCCCCACCTTGGGCTCCACCTTAGTTGCCAATCCACACCCACTAAGGTTTTACACCTAATAGGGGTTTGGGCCTGGGGCTTAGCACCTAGTAAGACTCAATGAAATACACTGAATTAATCAAAGCAAACAAAAGCCAAACTCTTCAAGGGCACTTGTTGAACTAAGTGCTAAGGAGCCCATTTTTCTTACCAACACAATTTCCACAAAAGAATCATATGTGAATATAGCTGTGTGAATTTCATTTCTGGGTTCTAGAAACAAAATTGAAGAGAAAGAACCCAGCCTTTGGATGATTCTTTTGGAGCTGTAACTAGGGGATGGATTATGGGTATTTGCCTCAAGATGACAAAAAGAAATCTCCACATCAAGCACATTTCCTGTCGAATTGTTTTTCCCTTCAGGTGAAAGTTTTAATTATGGCTCTTTATGTTCCTGAGGCCCATCCCACTTGCTATTCTTTCCTTCTTTTTTTCTCACTAGCAGAATCTTTTCCCACTCATGTTTTCTGCTCTTTTCATACTTTTCTGACTTCTTTAATGTGATAGAAATTCACAATCTGAGTTGAATAGTACAGGGTAAGTGATAAAAGAAAAGAATCTGGATTCAGAAGACCTGGGCAGACTCACATTAGCTACCTTCCAGACTCATTACTCCTTGTGCAAGTCCCTCCCAGCTCTGACCTCAGTTTTTACTGGATTATAAGGATAGAACATTCATTTATCACCTTCTATATGCTGGTTACTGTGTTAAGAACTTTAAAAATAGGATTTCTGGGAGCCAAAATGGCAGAGTAAGCAGTGAATTGCTAGAAATCTCCCATTTTGACCTCTGAATAAAACTGAAATAGTACCCCAGGATAAATCCTGGAACAGAGGAACCAACAGAAAGATGGAGTGGAGCAGTTTTTTAGCCCAGGAAACTTGGAAGATTGGTAAAAAAGTGTCATCTCACTCCTGTAAAAGGGGAGCACATTCCAGGACAGGAAGCATCCCAAAAAGCTTGCAACAAGCCCCACCTCAACAAGTAACTAGGAGACCCTGAGCCCAAGGGAGGTGGTGCAGGCAATTGCCAACACCAGCACCCCCATGTGCCTTAGCATAGCCTGGGGAACCAGCAAGTCCAGTTCGGAGAATCACCATGTCGGCCAGTGCAATGGGCCGGCAGGTATCCTCCAGCAGCAGGTGTCCATGTCCTTCAGTGCAGCCCAGCGTGCACAGGCATCCTCCAGGAGCCAGACCTCTGTTTTCTTCAGTGCAGACCAAGGAAATGCAGAAAAACCCCACCTGGCCTCATCACATCCCAGATGCCACCACTAGGACCCCAGCTCACTACCAGGTAAGCTAACGTATCCCCTAGAGCCTTCAACTGCCAGCACCTGAGGCCCCAACACACAAGGCAAGTGACCAGGCCCCTGGCCCCCCGCAAAGAAGTTTGGGACAGTCCCCCCCATACCCCAGAAGGAGAGCTCAACTTTAAAAGCCAGAGAATAGGCAAAGAAGATGATCAAAAAGCAAAAGTGAACAGTAACCATAGATGGTTTTATGGGGACAGGGAAGATCAGAACGCGAACTCAGAGGAGGAAAACATTGTCGATATGCCTACATCTGAAATCTCAAAGAGAAGTATTAATTGGTCTCAAAGCCAAAAAGTCTTCCTAAAATTATCAGCAAGTATTATATATAATGGGGATAGGCTAGGAACATATCCAAAAAGATTAGGGGTGAAACAGGGATGTCCATTATCACCACTGTTATTCAATATGATACTACAAATGTTAGTTTTAGCAATAAGAGAAGCAAAAGAAATTGAAGGAATTTGAATAGACAATGAAAAACAAAACTATCACCCTTTGCAGATGATATGATAATATACTTAGTGAATCCTAGAGAATCAAGTAAAAAACTACCTGAAATAATAAACAACTTTAGCAAAGTTGCAGGATATAAAATAAGTCCACATAGATCATTGGCATTTCTATATATTACTAGCAAAGCCCAACAGCAAGAGATAGAAAGAGAAATTCCATTTAAAGTTACTGTAGATGTTATAAAATACTTGGGAGTCTTCCCACCAAAACAAATCCAGGAATTATATGGACACAATGGAAAACATTTTTCACCCAAATAAAGTCAGATTTAAATAATTGGAAAAACATAAATTGCTCATGGGGAGGCTGAGCTAATATAAGGAGAATGACAATTCTATCTAAATTAATTCGCTTATTCAGTGCCATACCAATCAAACTACCAAAAAATATTTTATAGAGCCAGAAAAAATAGTGACAAAATTCATCTTGGAGAGCAAAATGTCCATAACATCAAAGGAATTAATGAAAAGAAATACTAGGGAAGGTGGCCTAGTCATACAGGATCTTAAAGTATATTATAAAGCAGAAATCATGGAAATTATTTGGTTCTGGCTAATAAATAGTGTGGTGAATCAGTGGAATAGGTTAGGTACACAAGACACAGTACTCAAGGATTGTAGTAATCTAGTATTTGATAAACTCAAAGACTCCAGTTTCTGGGATAAGAACTCACTATTTGACAAAATCTGCTGGCGAAACTGGAAAATAGTGTGGCAGAAACTAGGCTTAGACCAACATTTTACAATGTATACCAAGATAAGGTCAAAAGGGGTTGTAATGCAAGCAAAGTAGCACTTTTCCCTGTTTTTTTTTTTTCTTTTGGAGTTCTTCTTACCACTAAGGCAACCAAGTGCCTTTGAGCCTTGCCTTTGTTTATAGGAAGGCCCACACCCTTTTGCTAATTAGATCACCAGAGGTGTGAAACCCTTGAGAGGTATGAAACACTCTGACCCTGAAGAAGTGTATATATACTCTGAGGTTATCATTTTGCTTGGGGCTCACCCACTGGAAAAGTGTTGTGTGATTTGACAAGACAAGACTCTGGGTAGCTGTTAAGGAGCCCCCCAGGTCTGAAAACCCAGATGTTGGTGCTTCTCTCTCCCTCTGATAACTTTGTAGGCATTGCTATGGTCGGATAGATAGAAGCCTGTTGGTTGATTTGTGTTATTTTGCTCTGTTTATAATTTCTGCTTGCAATTTCTGTTTGTATTTGCTCTGAAGTTCAGGGAGCTGACTTTTTCCCCTGAACTAAGTGAATGATATATGTATGTTTAATTAAAGTGAGATTGCAAACGCTTTAAAGTTGCTTTCCTTAGAAAAATAGATCAAAGATACTGTGCTAGCAGCCCTCCTGTGTGTTGGTGTTATTTGCCTTACACAGCCACAGCAGCTTCAAGTAACATTGTTGTTACAGGGGTACACAATTTAGACCTAAATGGTAATACTACAGGTAAATTAGGAGAGTAAGGAATAGTAAATCTGTCAGATCTATGGAGAAAGGAAAAACAAGAGGTACAGAACATTATGAAGTGCAAAATGGATAATTTTGATTATATTAAGTTAAAAAAAGCTTTTCCACAAGCAAAATCATTGCAACCAAGATTAGAGGGGAAGCAGAAAGCTGGGAAACATTTTTTACAACCAGTGTCTCTGATAAAGGCTTCATTTTTAAAATATATAGAGAGCTGAGTCAAATTTATAAGAGCCCAAATCATTTTCCAGTTGATAAATTGTCAAATGATATGAAGAGGTAGTTTTCAGTGGCAGTAATTAAAGCTCTCTATAGTCATATGAAAAAGTGCTCAAAGTCACTATTCATCAGAGAATTGCAAATTTAAACAACTCTGAGGCGCCACATCACACCTTTCAAATTGGTTAGCATAACAAAACAGGAAAATGATAAGTGTTGGAGAAGATGTGAGAAAATTGGAACACTAATGCATTGTTGGTAGAGTTCTGAACTGATTCAGCATTTCTGGAGAACAATTTGGAACTATGCCCAAAGGGCTATAAAATCCAGCAATTCCACTACTGGGTCTATATTCCAAAGAGATCAAAAAAAGGGAAAAGGTTCCACCTGTACAAACATATCTATAGCAGCTCTTTTCATGGTAACTAAGAATTAGAAATTGAGGTTATGCCTGTGAGTAAGGGAATGGCTGAACAAGTTGTGGTATACGAATGTAAAGGAATACTGTTGCTCCATAAGAAATGTTAAACAGGTGGATTTCAGACAAACATGGACAGACTTACATGAACTGATGCTGAGTGAAGTGAGCAGAACCAGAACACTAAACGCAGTAACAGTGACACTGTGTGATGAACAACTTTGATAGACTTAGCCCAGACTAACAGAAGAGGAAATTAAATACTTAAATAACTCCATCTCAGAAAAAGAAATTGAATAAGTCATCAATGAACTCCCTAAAAAAATCATGTGGTTTTTCCTTTTTGTTCTGATTCTTCTTTCACAATGTGACTAATGCGGAAATATGTTTAATATGATTGTACTTTATAGCCTATATCAGATTCCATACCATCTCGGGGAGGACGGAGGGGAGAGAAGGGGAAAAATTTAGAACCCAAAATGTCATAAAAGTGAATGATTAAAATTAAAAATAAATAATTTAATTAAAAAAGAACTAAAAGAGTATCTCATTTGATTCTCACAACACTGAGGTAGCTTGCTATTATGATCTCCATTTAACATTTGATGAAATTGAGGCAGAAAGAGGTTAATTAACTTAGCCAATGTCATACATCCAGTAAGTGTCTGGGATGGGATTTGAAGTCATAGCCACTCTAGGCCCAGTTAATCTGACACCTAGCTGCTTCTAAAATGAGCTCTTAGGTCTTTTGTGGCATTGCCGTTTTGGGATCAGTCAAGTGCTTTAGGACTGAGAAAGTACTTACCTTACAAACCCTTGAGGTAAGTAAGGTAATAAATAAGATACCTCTTTCACATCATCTCCTTGGTCTGGCATGGACTTTGGGGTTTTGTTGCATGGTGAGTCATATATACTTTTGCTCATTTGAGTCTTCTATCTATCACAATTTAACATATATTTGTCGAGCACCAATTATTTGTCAGGCACTCCACACAGACTGAAGATAGGTTTTCTTTTTTTTTGCTGCATTTATAGTATTTTCACAACTGTTTTTCCATTAAGCCTGCAGCAATTTTGTTGGGGTTTGGAGGAGTTAGACTGAGGAATCACTCTGGCTAAACAGAGCATTGTCTGGAAACACTGTGTTTTTTAAATTTAAATTTAAAAAAAAAACTTCCTTTATCATATTTCAGAAGGAGCAAGGCTCCTTAGCTGTTACCATGGAAATTATCCAGAGTTTAATTATATCCTAGCTCCTGATGGCTGGGGTAACCAGGACCAAGGGTGACTTCCCCAAGAATTGTGATCAAGTGAATACAACCTGTTGATGTTTTAAGGGCCCTTGTGATTATTGGGCTTTGACAAAAAGGAAAAAAAAGCTAGCTTCCCCTTATGGTATTTCTTGAAATCTACCCTTCCCCCATGATATAATTGCTCATATTTATATAGCAATTGAGAGTTTACAAACATCCTGCTTCCATCATTTTTGTTAATCTCAATTTGAATCTTGCAATAATCTTTCAAAGGATTTAGTTATACATTTATTATCCCCACCTCACAGATGGCAAAACATGCTGAATTGCCTTGCCTGAAACGGTAACAGTTGTAATAATAATAGCAATGATCACAATACTAGCTCGCATTTATATAGTACTTAATGATTTCAAAGTGCTTCATAAATATTATTTTATTTGATCTTAACAACCATGGGAGATAAGTGATGTAATTATCACCATTTTACAATTCAGGAAACTGAGACAGAGAAATAATCTGACTTGCCCAGGGTCACACAGGTAGCAGGTGTCCATGACAGGATTCAAATTCAAGTGTTCTGAAAAACAGCATTTTATGCTGTCTTTAAGGAGATGCAGTCTAAGTAAGCTACTGTGGATGGCCACTGAATTTGAAAACTAATACTTTTGGTGCTGTGAACATTCTATGTCTCATTTACTTAGTCTTTGACTTTGGGTAAATGATTTACTTTCTCTGAGCCAACAGGTCCACAATTTGTAAAAGGAGGCAAATAGCATTTGTAATATTTACCTTATTACGTTTTGTCATACATTAAATAGGTTAGTTAGATTTATTAACATTTTCAAATAGCGATCAATTGTGCAATTGGCATTTCTCCATTTATGTTATATTCTATTTTCAAAGGGTCTAGACAGCTTTCATAGTGCACAGAGCTCTAGAGCTGAAGTCAAATCCCACTTCGGATATTGGCAACTAGTGTGACCCTGAGTGTCACTGAGCCTGTCTGGCTTTTTTTCACTATCTATAAAATAGGGTAACAACCAGCTTATCTCCCAGGATTGTTGTGAATGTCAAAACACAGTATTTGTACGGTTCTTTGCAAAACTTAAAGTGCCACATAAATGTAACTTCTACTTGTTCTTGTTATTATTTCTTATTTATAGTATTCAGGTTTTATGAATTGTTATGTTTTTGGAGACCTAGAATCCTAAATTATCTTTTCTTCAGATTAATTCCCTTTAATGCATATAGTTTTCATGTTATTTTAGTCTTGTTGCCACGTATTTTGTGGTCATTTTATTCCACTTGATTTAGGGGAATCCACAGGATTCTCTCTTTCATTAAGCACTATTGTCTTACCTTCACTTGTATCCTAATATCAAAAAACAAGCATAGTTTCTTTTAGGTTTAATGCTTTTTTTCCTTCTGACTTTGGATTTGTGCCTGTTGATTTGTTTATTTATACGTTGCTCTTTTATTGAGGCCTTTTGATGTCTTTGGTGTTTTAGCCGTTAAAAAAATTATTCCTCTCTGGTTCTGCTGTGATTTCTGGTAAATAGAATGTCAAGCCTGGGATATAAAGGTGCCTCAATCTTCTAAACATTGGAAAATATAGGGTTTGCTTGCCTGGGCCCCTTGCTAGAAGTAAACTTTAAGGGAATAAGAGCCACTCTACCTGTGTTGTAGTCCCCTTTCTTTCAGCTTAGGTGCAGCCATTCACACTGGCACCCTTCCTGTTTCCAACTTTTTCTCTTTCCTTCATAAGCTCAGCAAATATCTGCTTCTTGTGGGATGGAAGTTGGTTAGGAAATGTCTCATGAGTCATCACAGCCTTGGAGACCCCTACCCTAGGTCTAGGCTCTCGTAAAAAGGTAATATATTTTCACTCCTTTCAATTTTCATCTACTCACCTCCTTTCCTTCATATGATTAGGCAGGGTCAGCATCTGCTGCTTTTTGGGAGTTGGGAACTATAGGAATGTTCATATAGAATTGCTACAATGGCCAAAGATCACCAAATAATACCTAAATAAGCTTGTGAGTTTTCTTATACTCTTACTGCAGCTGTATGGAGGAGATCCTGAAATAGTGTTTTATTAACATTCTCCAGTATTAATACATGAAAGATTTTACCTTGTTGGAGATTCTGTCTTCTGTGGATTTTGCTATAATTCTTCTACATTTCATACTTAATTCACTTTGGGAGGAGGAGGTGGAGGGTTGACATTTTCAGAAATAAATAATCTGCCATCTTGCTGGTGACATTGCTTAGGAATCTGGTATTTTCTATGTGTGTATATGTATACACACACACAAACATAACTTTTAATATGTATCTGCAATATGTAGAAAGAGTCCTGGACTTGGAGTCCGAAGACAGGGTATCAAATCCTGGTTTTGCTAATCATCACGTATTTAACCTTGAGCAAGTCACTGTTCTTTCATTCTTGATTTCCTCATCTGTAAATTAATGGGTACTGTACTAGATCAAGGGTGGGAACCTGCAGCCTTAAGGCCATATGTAGCGCTCTAAGTCCTCCAGAGCGGACTTTTGAATGAATCCAAATTTCACAGAACAGATTCCCTTAATAAGAAGATTTGTCCATAAAACTTGGCCTGAGTCAAAAGGCCACACCCAAGGACCTAGAAGGCCACTGTGGCCTCAAGGCCTCAGGTTCCCCACCCCTGTACTAGATGACCTTTACTATTCCTTCTAGCTCTAAATACAATGAAATCCCTACATCATTATTCTGTTAAGCTTTTTGTTCAAATTTTTAATTATTTAAGTAAGGGCTTTTATCTTACTTAGGAGTCTTAAGACATAAAATTATGTTGCCATTTCAAAGTAGGGGCTAGAGTCAATTAGATACTCACCTGGATTCAGATATGCTGAATTCTGTACTTAATATTATTATTTATAGTTCTAAGATGAATATCCAAATTTTATCAGTTAATCAGCCATCCAATACTTAATGTTAATGTTAAATTCCTAGAGAGCACTTGGAATTACATATTGATTTTTTTCCTCTCCTTTGATCTCTCTTATCAAGAAAATAGAAGTTTTACTAATTTTTCTTCATGAAGTCTTCCAATTTTTTACTTCCTTTATATTACTATTTCTCGTATGCATCTCAATAACAATATGTCCAAAACAAAATTATAACTCCCTCTGCCTCCACTGGGCAGGTGGTTTCCTTAGTTCTATAAAAGACGTACTATTGTCTAGTCATACAGATTCCCACTCAGAGAGGGCTCTTTGACTCCTCCATTCCACTCATCTTGAACATCCAGTTACCAAAATCTTGTTCCTTTTATTGATACAATCTGTTCTGTACATGATCTATTTTCTAACTTCATACAGCCATCTATCTGCCTTAGGCCCTGTCTGAGTTATTTGAATAACCTAATCAGTCTCTCTATCTTAAGTCTTTTCCAGTCCCCTACACACAACCACTAAAGTGATTTTGTTAAAGTGTATGCCTAGCTATTGTTGCCTTCCTCTACTCAATAAACATCAGTGTCTCCCTATTGTCTTGAAGATCAAAAAAATCAGCTATTCTTTTGTTGCTATTTAAAATTCATGAGAAGATGGTCAAATCTTACCTTTCTAGCCTTATTACACATTACTGTCCTTTATGCTCTCTATGATTTAGCCAACCTGGCCTTTTCAATTCTTCACACATGACATTCCTTATCCCATGTCCATACTTTTTCACTGGCTGATGATTATTTGCTTGAAATTCACTCCTTCCTCATTTCTACCTCTTAGAATCCATGGTTTCCTTTGCCTTAAATAGCCATCTTCTACATGTGGTCTTTCTTGCCCTGCCCCTGCTGCTAGTACCTCTAACAAAGTTACCTTATAGCTATTTTTTGTGGAGCACGATGCCTTGGTCTGAACATTATCAACTAAGACCTAGACTATTTTGATGTCTTCCTAGCTTGTGTTTCTAGCTTCTACTTCCTCCAATTTGTTCTATAAAGACCAGCTTGATCTTGATTTTCTAATAACCAAGATACATATATGTATATATATATCTATACACACACACACATTATACATATGTACGTATATGTAGAACCCTAGAATTCTTCTTTTTAAAAAGAGTGAAACAAAACTGATGCTTAACTGGCATATAGATCATGTTTTATAGTGTATGCAATATTCATCACCCATAATCCTCCATCTTTTTTACCAAGAAAAGGGAAGTATATTACATCATATGTTATTAAGAGCCAATATTGGTCATTCCCTTTAATGAGAATTTTACTGCCTTTATGTTGTTTCTGTTTACATTGTTGTACTTGTGTTAATTGTTCTTTTGGTTATACTTTCTTTGTTTTACACCAATTCACATAATTTACTATTATTTTACAATAATATTGATATTATTTACAATAATACAATACAATAATAATATTATTACAATAATTTACTACTACTTCTCTGAATTGGTCATATTTTTTCCAATTCTTATGTTGTGATAATTTCAGCCCCACCTCTGCAGCAATCACTGGGAGAAACAATTTCAACAAAGAAGAGACCAGCCATCTACACCAAACACCACCTATGAGACACGAAGGCAAACTGACTGAAGCAATGGGGCACCTTGCGGGAGAGACAGGAGGTAGCCTGTGCCAGACAAGTCAAATCAGCACAATCATCTTGACCACAAGTGTGGGCCTCATAGTTGTCACTGAGTGGAATAGTCCATTTATTTGCCGCCAGATGCATCAACAAGCAGGGAAGCCTAACACCTTCCCAAATATACTAATCTTGTTTTTAGCCCAATTTTGGGAAATACCTGTTATGGATATGTTGCCTGGCAAGTGCTGCGGCTGGTATCATAGCCATACGTACTAAAGACCCAGAAAATAAAGTTTACCACCATAATCCTTGCACAGTCAAATGATTCAAGATCAGAAACTGATACATTTTCGTCAGTAGAAATGCTATTAAAGATGGTTATATTACATCTCCTTTGCCATGGCATGCTAAGAATCATAAGACTTTTCAATCTGACTTTTAACTCAAACTATTCACACACACCCGTTTTCTCTTTCCAGTAGAATGTGAGCTTTTAGGAAGCATGACCAGTCAAGTCAACAACATTTATTAAGTACCAAAATTGTCCCTAATTTTAAGGAACCCACAGTCTAATGGGGGAGGCAACATGCAAACAACTATGAACAGATAATATATGGGATAAACAGGAGTTAATCAACAAAAGGAAGGTACTAATATTAAGGTGGATCAGAAAAGTCTTCTTGCATAAGGTAAGATTTCAGCTGGGACTTTAGCTAGGAGGAGGAGACAATTGGGGGGAGAAAACCTCAAATATGAGGGATGGTAAATAAATATGCTGTAGTAACAATTAGATTTGAAGATCTTTCCCACCCATTAATAGGCCACGTGACCTGCTTACATCACAGTTACATCACACCTAAGTTACATACTGGGAGGAGCTATCTGACAGGCAAAGAAAGTTACATTACAGAAAATGCTGAGAAAGAGAAAGATGTTATGGCTATTAATGGCTGCTAATAGCCATCCTCTTGATTGTTAGAGCTGAACACACTGACTTAGCTGTACTGTGAGTTTGCTTTGGGGAAGATCCCAGCAGGGGTTCGGAGAGGTTTTGGGATGGCAAGTCTGCAGTCTGTTACATGGTGTTTCAAGTTACTTGCTGTTGTGATAAAGTGGGCTGACTGGCTGTGGGAGCTGAACATTTGGTTATGGGATATGATTTTCTGGTGTCTGAATAAATGTTATACTCTTTTACCCACAGTATGGAGAGTGTCTCACACCTTGTGATGCAGAACTACATAGGCCTATTCACAATTATCTTTGATGTTGTGATTATTGCCTTACTGTTTCATTTGGTGACGAGGATGGGATCGCAAGGTATAAGATCTCTATTTAGAGGTAGAAGGGCTTTAGAAGAAATGGTTGTCCCAGGATGGGAGAATGTAACTTATTGCTCCCTAGCAAGGGAGTGGTCTAAGGGCACTGGTCTCTGTGAAGATTGGAAGCAGAAGCTGCAGGGAGGAGGACCCAGAGATTTGGAGTGATGCCTCAGAGAGGTTACTGTTCAGCCAGGAATTTGGATTTCAAGACCAATATCTAGACAAGGCTGGATTTTACTCCTAGACTATCATATTGTATGTGAACACAGAGACAGACTATTAAGTGATGGAGCTCGAACTCAGACAGTTTCTGAAATGTCTGAGAATACTTCTCCTATACCAGAGCAAGATGGAGAAAGTCAGGTGGTAGAACAGCAGGAAGCTAACAGGCTTGTTGTAAATTCAGGTAGAAGGTAGAGGGAGCCAAGGAGGTCAAGAGTGCACCTCAGTTCAGCTGAGGTTGAGCCTAGCAGTCAGTTTAGTTACCATGGTAACAGCAGAAGAGACTCTAGACAGGAAGATACAATGTCAGAATCTCAGGTATGGCGTGATATTTATTGCATGCTACTTCTGAGCCACAGAGTAATACAGTATCACACCAGACTTCTCAAAGAGAAATACATCCCATACAGTGGAGAAGAAAGGAACACAAGATGAGCATACTCAGTTTAGGGAGATTTTGGAGGATTTTACACAGCAGGAAAGATATTTTGAGTAGGTTCACCCAGAGAATGGGAGAATCATTAATATCTTGGATGGTAAGAATTAGTGACGAAGGGGCCACAGGAGTGTCTGTAAATTCTGTGGATTGTATGAGATTCATATGTATTAGTCAGAACTCTTTTGTACAGCAAGCTTTTAGCTATCATCATTCACAAAGAACTAACCAAACAGCCAATTTGTTGACTTTGGCTGTGACGGTCTGTAAAGAGGAATATCCTGCTGATACCATGTGGCCTACTGCAGATAAACCTTGGTATTCAATTAGGAACTGTACGAGAAAGTTAAAGGAGGAGGTAATGAAGACTTCTATTATGTTGGAGAATGCTGAAGTTTGCTATGAAACACACTTGGGAGTCTATCATAGGAATTTGAATGTTAAGATGGCACCCTAACTTATAAACATGTGATTATGACTCTTCTGATTGCAGAAATAGGGAACCCTCTTTCAGAGGTGCTGGATAAGATTTCACAGTTAAGTGACTTAGGAGACTGGGGAAGAGATAAGTTTCCTCAGAAAAGAAGGATACATAGCCAGAAGTTTCAAAATCAGAATAGAGTGACGAGGAAAGAGATGTTTACTACTCTGTTGAAAGCAATGCGTAGATTTTAGAAGAATAGATGGGTGTGGCAACTAATGAGCTATACAAAATGTACCAAGATAAGCGGCCTAATAGCAAGTGGAATGGAGAAGTAAGAACTGCCCCTACAAATCCCACAGATCTTGAAGCCTTGTATCCAAGTGAGTCACACCTTCAAGGAGACTAGGAGATAGGCCGAGCCCCAGCTCAGATTAAAGAAACACAGATATGGGACTACAGACCCCATTTTAATCTGACTACATATTGGAAGAATAGATCAAATACTGTAACTAGGGCATTGATAGACACTGACGCAGAGGCCCGCTTGACTTATGGAAACCCTGATAAATTTAAGCATGAAACTCCTATTACCATCACACGACTAGCATGGGCTGAAATATCAGCCAAACAAGTGAAAATGATGATGAAAATTGGACAACTGCCTAAGAAAGAATATACCGTGGTGATTGTACCCATTCCTGAATACAACATTGGAATTGATATATTGAAAGGAATGACTCTGAATTGCCTGAGGGGAGATTCTAGATTTTCCTATCCCCACCAATAAGATGGAAGCAAAAAAGTTCATAGGATTGTTTGGATATTGGAAGTGTCACATTCAACATCTTAGACAAATTTTGAAACCCTTATATAAAGTTACCAGGAAAAATATGAATCTGATTGCAGACTTGAGCAGAGTAAAGCTTTTGAAGAAGCTAAAGCTGCTATACAATTGGCTCTAGATTTATGGCCTATGCAAACTGGACCAGTGGAATTACAAGTGACTGTACAGGATGACCATGTGAATTGGAGTTTATGGCAAAAACAACAAAGCTGTTGTACCCTTAGGATTTTGGTTAAGGAAACTACCTTCATCTGGATTATAATATACACCTTTCAAAAAGCAGTTATTAGCTGCATATTGGGCTTTGGTAGAGAATGACTTGGGCCACGAAGTGATATTAAGGCTTAGGATTCCAATTATGACTTGGATAATGAGTACCCAGGCATCTCACAGAATTGCACATGTGCAAGAGCCTAGCATAATGAAATGGAAATAGCATATTCAGTATAGATTGAAAACAGGCAAAAGTGGAGTTTCTGCTCTCCATGAATCCTTTACAAGCATTGACATTGATGGAAAAGGCAAACCCTCTGAACCAAGGCAACAGTTGGTATAATCCTTGGTAAAATGGAATGATGGGTTGACTGAAGAACAGAAGAAACATGCATGGTTCACTGATGGAACAGCAAAATATTTGAGCCATAAAAAACATTGGAAAGCAATAGCCTATAACTTATGCACTAAGAGAACTTTAGTAAGTACTGGGATAGGTGGAAGTAGTCAATATGCTGACCTTATGGCAGTATATCAAACTTTTAAAACAGAGAAAGAAGGACAGTGTCATATACTCACTGATTCGTGGGCAGTAGCTAATGAGTTAGCTACATAGATGCCAATGTGGAAAAACCGGAATTTGGAAATTCATGGTAAACAAATTTGGGGCAAAGAACTATGGGAAGATATATGGGAAATGTCTCTGGTTACCAATTTGTCAGTTTTTCATGTAGACGCTCACGTGCCCCTCACTACACCAGAATGTGTGTACAATGGACATGCTGATTGACTAGCAAAGATTGCTATTGCACATATTTGTCCCTTCTTCAACACCAACTGATGATCCAGTACTAGCAAAATGGGTCCACCAAATGGCTGGCCATTTAGGGGTCCAGGCCACACATTGGTGGGCCCAAGATGGAGGTACTAGTATCTCTTATTCATTGTTAAAGCAAGTAGTAGAGGAATGTCATATATGTCAATTGGAAAAAGAAACAAACTGTTCCTTGGATAGTAACTGGAGAAATAGCAAGCAGAAAAGTTCCAGCCCAGATATGGCAGATAGATTATATTGGACGACTACCCCAAGGTAAAGGATGTAAATTTATATGTACTTGTGCTGACACCTATTTAGGTGTTCTAGTGGCTTGTCCTTATAAGAATACAACCCAGAAAAAAACACCTGTAAAAACTCTAGAAATTTTAAGTCTATATTATGGAATGCCAATGCAGATTCAAAGGGATAATGGGTCACATTTCCAAGGTAATGAGATGAAGAGATATTGTGTATTGAACAATATAGAGTGGATATATCATATTCCAAATTATCCACAAGCATCTGCATTGACAGAAAAAATGAATGGATTGTTGAAGGAACAGTTAGGAAAGTTAAGTTCTAATAATTCGTATCAACATTGGAAGGATAATTTGTTCACTGCTTTACATAATTTGAATAATAGATCATTAGGAGGAAGTACACCTTGTTGCAACAATTCAGCTAGCAGCTGCTGTGGGAGTGAAAGACCAACACAAGCCCAACAACAAGAATGCTGCCAGCACAGATTCTTCTGATCTGCTTTACTAAGGAAAGCAACATTAAGGAGTTAACAATCTTATTTCAATCCAACATACAAATATCATTCGCTTAGTTCAGGGGAAAATGCCAGCACCCTGAACTTCGGAGAAAGTACAAACAAATTACAAACATACAGTAATAAACAGTCCAAATACAATTCATAGTTACCAAGAAAGCATCAACATCTGAGTTCACCTGGGAGGCTCTTGGAGTGGCTGCCCAGAGTCTCGTGCTTCCAGGAGTGAGAGACTCAAGCAAACAGCTCTGTTCTCTCTTTTTATACACTCTTTAGCTGTCATCAAATGTCATCTGAGCAACCAGAACTCAGGTTCCTACTATTGGCTCTGGTGTTAGAAACTCCACTTAGGATCCTGAGGGCTTCATGCCCACACAGGCTTAGCACCTATTAGGTAGGGGTTTGGGCCTGGGTGTTTGTACCTAATAAGAATAAAAGACACTTAATTAATCTATCATTCTTAAACAGTAAAAAAGTCCCAACTTAATTGATATAATACACCTCTAGCCAGAATGATGACTCCAAATCTGCAAATTAGAAAACAGCAAACACATAAGATCCAAAATATTAACTTTCAGGGAAGATGCCCTACCACTGTATCCAGGAATACCTGTTTCTGCAGGATTTTAGAGATGTTTAGAGAACTTTTGGTTGGATATAAAAGAAATCAGAAAAATATCTACTGGGATATGTATGAGGATCCCTAAGAATCATTTTCAACAGATCAGGATTAGCAGCTCAAGGAATACATGTATTGGCTGGAGTGATAGATTCTAGTTATCAAGAAGAAATTATTGTAACACTCCAGAATTTAGTTGAAGAACCTATAGAGTTGCGTAAAATTGATAGAATAGTTCCATTGATTCTTACTGTTTGTGAAACAATACCTCTTGTGAAAACTAACCCTCCTTCCAAAATAACTGTCAGAGGAAAGGAAGGAATTGGTTCTACTGATAGAATAAAGTTAGGAGCTAAAGTATGGGTAAAACAGAAGCCTGACCATGTTCCAAAGGCTGCAGAAATTATAGCACATGAGAAGGCCAATACTGTCACAGTTGTTTACCCAGGAGAAAATGATTATGGAATTGTACCTTTGACTCATGTATTCTATCGTGAATAAGGTTATGATAGTCTCTTTGTTTCTTTTTGGCTTTTGTCTGTTAAATTTGTTTGTGAGATATGTTTCCTGTAGTCTTAGTACCATCTACCCGCAGATGGATTGGAATGGGGATAGACTTGAGATAGGGAAAACAACTAGAAGGCTACTATAGCAGTCCACACATGAGATGATGAAGACATTCGTGAGGTTGGTGGCAGTGTCATAGTAGGGAAAGGGATATATACATATATATATATATAATATGTATATATATATATATATATATATATATATATATATATATATATATATATATATATATATATATAAAAGATGTTATGAAGGTAAAATCAGTAAGAGTTGGCAACAAATTGGATATGTAAAGGGGTGGTAATAAAGAGTTGAGGATGACACCTAGCTTGTGAACCTGAGTGACTAGAGGAATGGTGTTGTCCTCAACGTTAGTAGAAAAATTATGAAGAGTGAAGGATTTGAGGGGAAAGATAAGGAGTTCAGTTTGGGGCATGTTGAATTTTAGATGTATGTAGAATATCTAGCTCAAGATATCCTTTAGGTAGTTTGAAATGCAATTCTGTTAGTTAAGAGAGAGGTTAAGACTTCATAGGTAGAGGTGGAAATCATGTACCAAAAGATGAAAAGAGAATAGGTGAAAGCTGATAAGATAATCAAGTAAAATAGCAAATAGATGGCCTGGGACAGAGCATTTGGGGATACCCATAATTAGTAGGTGTGACTTTGTAACAACAATGTTGCTAGCAACTGCTGTGGGGGTGCAAAGCCAAAAATACCATCACACAGAAGGGCTACTAGCACAAGTTCTTTGATCTGCTTTTCTAAGGAAAGAGACTTTAAGAGGTTAATAATCTCACTTTAATTAAACATACGTATACCATTCATTTAGTTCAGGGGGAAAAACTTGTACCCTGAACTTCTGAGAGAATATAAACAGAAATTAAATGCATGCATTGTATAAACAGGGCAAATAAACACAAATTAGTAGACAGGCTTCTAGCTGTCTGTCCAAGCAATACACAGTTACCACAGAGAGAAGCACCAACCTC
Organism: Trichosurus vulpecula; assembly: GCF_011100635.1. Taxonomy (NCBI): domain Eukaryota; kingdom Metazoa; phylum Chordata; class Mammalia; order Diprotodontia; family Phalangeridae; genus Trichosurus; species Trichosurus vulpecula. The sequence continues at coordinate 15,745,219 of NC_050578.1, forward strand.
AGAGTTTTCAAAGTGGGGGGGGGGGGTTCCTTAACAGCTACTCAGAGGCTCAATACCAACATTTTTTCCAGTGAGTGAGCCCCCAAAGAAAACGCTAACCTCAGAGTGTATATACCCTTCTTCAGGGTCAGAGAGCTTCAACCCCCTCGATAACCTCACACCTCTCAGGGTCTTCACACTTCTTGTTACCTAATTAGAAAAAGGGTGTGGGCCTTCCTACTAACAAAGGCAAGACTCAGTCAAAGGCACTTGAGTGCCTTAGAGCTGAGAAGCACTCAAAAACAAAAGACAACAAAAAAGTCCTATTTTGCTTGCCATTACAGCAGGCTTGGATCAAAATCCAACAAAATAGACAGAAAAGTGATCAGATAGACAAAAGGAGAATTAGGAGATAGCAGTGTGGTGGAAACCTAGTGAGAAGAGTGTGATTGAAGCAAGGATTGAGAAAAGGTCATTAGATTTGTCAATTGAGAGATCATTGGTAACCTTGGAGAGAATAGTTTCAGGGTGCATATAGAAAGTAATTAATAAATGCTTTTCCAGGCATTCCTTCTTTGCCATTCATACATCACAATTTGTTCAGACATTACCTCATATGAGGTAATGAGAAGTCACTTTTTCTTCATATAGCTACTATTAGAAAAAAAATACTGCTAATAATATTTTTAGATGAGAACTTTTTTTTCCTTTGGTATATAGCCTGATGTCAGTATTACTATATTAAACACCACTATGATTACATAACATCTCTGTTTAGAAATGGTTATCAAGTGCTTGCTTTGGCATCACATAGATTAAAATCGGAATGATACAGAGAAAAGTTGCATGGCTCCTGCACAAGGATGACACACAAACTGATGAAGCATTCCATATTTTTAAGTCAATCCTCAAATAATAAATGGTCAAAGGATATGAACAGGCAGTGTTCAGAAGAAGAAATTAAAGTGATCATTATTCATATGAAAAAATGCTCTAAATCACTATTGATTAGAAAAATTCAAATTGAAACAGCTCTTAGGTACCACATAACACCTATCAGATTGGCTAACAAGACAAAAAAGGAAAATTATAAATGCTGGAGATGTGGGAAAATTGGAACACTAATGCATTGTTGGTGGAGTTGTGAACTGATCCAACCATTCTGGAGAGCTATTGGGAACTATACTCAAGGGCTATAAAAATGTGCATACCCTTTGACCCAGCAATACCACTTCTAGGGCTGTATCTCAAAGAGATCATAAAAATGGGAAAAAAGGACCCATATACACAAAAATATTTATAGCAGTTCTTTTTGTGGTAGCCAAGCATTAGAAATGGAGGGGATGTCCATCAATTAGGGAATGGCCGAATAAGTTGTGGTACACGAATATAATGGAATACTATTGTGCTTTAAGAAATGATGAGCAGATTGACTTCAGAAAACCTGAAAAAACTTACATGAACTGGTCCTGAGTGAAGTGAGCAGAGCCAGGAGAACACCCTAAAAGACTCATGATGGAAAATGCTATACACATCCAGAGAAACAAATATGGAGTCTGGATGCAGATAGAAGCAGACTATTGGCTCTCCTTCTTTGTTTTGTATTTTCTTTCTCATGGTTCCTCCCGTTCATTCTAATTCTTCTATACAGCCTGACTGATGTGAAAATATGTTTAATAAGAATGTGTATGTACAGCCTATATCAGACTGCATGCCATCTTGGGGAGTGGGGAGAGGAGAGAGGTGGAGAAAATTTAAAACTTATGGAAGTGAATATTGAAAACTAAAAAGAAATAAATTAATTAAAAAATGATTATCAAACAAAGTTGAAATTCTTTAGCCTGTCATTCAAGTTTTCCAGGCTTGGATGCGAATCTACTATTTCTCTAAGCCAGTGGGCTACTCATTGTCTATATGCATTCTTTTCCACCTCTGAACCTTTGCTTATATCTTTCCTCCCACCTTTAATGTCCTCGCCCTGTCCAAATCCTACCTACCCCCTAATATTTAGCTCAAAGTTTACCCCCTCAGTAAGGCCTTCTCTAATCTCCCTCTTTTAAATCACTATAGTACTTTAATTTTTTTAAAACTTATTTTATTAAATATTTTCCAATTATATGTAAAACTTAACAATAACTTTTTTAACAAAACTTGAGTATGAATTCTCTCCCTCCTTCCTACCTCTCTCCTCTTCTTGTGAAGGCAAGCAATTTCATATTGATTATGTGTGAAATCATGAAAATATATTTCCATATTAACCATGTTACAAGAGAAAACACAAAATAAAATAAAAAAAAATAAAGTTTTAAAAAGTATACTTCAATTTGCCTCCAGGGTTCATCAATTTTCTCTCTGGAGGTAAATAGCATTTTAGATCATCTGTCCTTTGGAATTGTCTCGAATCAATGTCTTGATCAGAGTAGCTAGGTCTTGTACAGCTGATCATCTTTATAAAATTGCTGCTACAGCGTACAATGTTCTTGTTCTCTTCCCTTCACTACGCATCAGCTGATAAAAATATTCCAAGGTCTTTATGAAACCATTCTGCTTGTCATTTCTTATAGCACAATAGTATTCTATCACAATCATATAACACAATTTGTTCAGCCATTCCGCAGTTGATGAGCATCCCCTCAGTTTCCAATTCTTTGATACCACAAAAAGAGCTGATATAAATATTTTTGTACAAACAGGCCTTTCCCTTTTTCTTTGATCTCTTTATGATACAGACCTAGTAGCAGAATTACTAGGTTAAAGGGTATGCACAATTTTATAACCCTTTGGGCACAGTTGCAAATTGTCCTTCAGAATGGTTGGACCAATTCACAATTCCACTGACAGTGCATTAGTGTCCCAATCTTTCCATATCCCCTCCAGCATTTTCATTTTCCTTTTCCATCATGTAATCCAATCTGACAGGTGTGAAGTGGTATCTCAGAGTTGTTTTAATTTGCATTTCTCTAATCTATAGTAATTTAAAGTATTTTTTCACACTATAGCACTTTTTATCTATGTAATAGTACAAGGTAAATATTACTTTGTATTAGAAATATTTGCACATATGCCTTATCACTGAAATTGTTGGCCAGGGTCATGTTTTTCTCATGCCTATATCCTTGATAGGGTCTAACCGTGAAAAAATCAGGGACTCAGAAAACTTTTGTCTAGTCAATGGCTAAGTGCAACTGACAGAATCCAAACCTGTCAAATCTTTAGGACATGCAAGAAACTTATATTTTCACTTTTTTTGAACAGTGAGAGACTTTTTTACAAGGCTGCATTCTGGTCAAGTCAGCTTTAATTTGAACTGTTTCAATTCTTTTTAAAGCATTCGCTGCCATGATGACATGCATTTTTATAAACCTTAAAATCAACCAGAATCAGGAAATAAAAGCAAGGTATCCAACAGGATTCTGAAAGTAACATTCTCTTTCACTACAGAATTTCAGGTGCTAAAAAATAACATGCAGAGAATATTCAATAAGGTGTACACATAATCATTTTTCTTTTCTTGAAAGGCATGAATCCTACAGTACTAGGATATGGTGATATCCTCAGTCAGAACCACTCAATTTGTATGATCTCTTCATCAAGAATACGGAATCTTAGAGTGGAGTATGGTCAGTAAAAATAAGGATTTGGTATTCATATCTGATTTTTTTAGGTATATTGTGGGAAACCAGGAAGACCGAAGAAGGAATGTTCCTGCTGCTCAGGGTAGAAGATAAAAGATAGAAGGCAAAATTACTCATTTCTAGTTTTTTTTCAGTATTTTTTGTGCCAAGGAAAACCTCTACCTAGAACAAGGTTTTGAATAAAGTAAGAGCTGGACCCTCATCCAATGCAAACTATACCACTGACTACCAAAAGGACTGGCATATGTTATAACAGATCCACTTGTGACCTCTGAAAAATCCTGAAAGGCAGAATTAGAAAAGGGTAAATTTCCTGATCTATAGAAAAAAGAGAACAGAGTCTGTAAACTCTAAGCCAATGACCTTGACTGATTCCTCAGAAAATTATTTAATTCATTGAAGGGAATGTATAAGTACAGACATATTTACTGATGATGTACCTTCTTTTTCTGATTACTCTTTGGATAACTAATCAATAGATTTTTCTAGTAGGTTAAAATGATGGTGATATCTGATTTATGTAGTATTTTGTTGTTACAATGCATCTTATATGTGTTACAATAGTAATAGAATAATAGACAAAACTTGAATAGCAATTTAAGGTTTTCAAAATGTTTTGCATAGATTTTCTCATTTGAGCCTGAGGTCAGTAGTAATACAGGAATTATCTCCATTTCACAGATAAGGAGAATAAAGCACAGAGAGTTTATTTGACCTGCCCCATACTTGGGAAAGACAATTTTTAGAAACAGGATTTAAACTCACTGATTTATTAAGATTCAGGATCAGAATTTTTGGTTAGTCTGTCAGCATCCCCCAGTAAAATTTTCTGTTAAAGTTTCATTATGTCATGTAAAATTCTGAGTTCCCAAAGGATATTTGTGTGTGTGTGTGTGTGTGTGTGTGTGTGTGTGTTTCTTTTGTGGAGATAAAATTAGGAGAAATAAAAGGAGAGGGAAAAGGTGGGCAGCATGATAAAAATTGAGCTAAAGAGTAGAGGAAAATAGGAAAATAGCTAGATAAGGGAAGAGCAACTGTACCTTTTAACTGGGCAGGGAGGAGAGAGCAAATTGAGAGGATACAATGTGCTGTAGTTAGTGCTATGCCATTTGTCTCTAGGGAGAAAAAAATATTGAAAATCAGAGTATACCTGAAGATTTTTTATTTTTTTCTCCCATAGGATTTTGTTCATGAAGGTGAGGAGGGAACAAGGAAAACTGGCAAAGGGTGATCACAACTTCAAAAGCAAACAGGTTTTTCATCATTTTGTCCAATGCAAATTCTAGACTGTCACTTTTATATAACACATAACCAATGTTATATAACTAAAATGTCAGTTTATTCTGGTGGAGTACAAAGCTTCTAGTTTCCTAGGAAAACAAAATATTTCATACAACAGCTTTCTGAGTGCAAAAGAGAGAAGAGCAGTAGGAAGACAAACATTTCTTATCTAGCCAAGGACAGCAAAATCCCGGGAATTATCAGCATGGGAATGTCTTCTGGGCTACAGTGACCCTTCTCACTGTACTATCCTCTCTATTACACTAGACTATCTTCTGTCCTCTTGTGATATACCCCAAATTGTCCCTTTCTTATGCTGAGTATGTCTCAGTCACAGTTTTGGCCAAATTCACTTCTTCATGGGACATTTTAACACACAGGGCATCCCAAAAGTTTTAGAGAACATTCACATGTTTTAATAGATGAAAACTGCATCAAGGCATTTGGGACACTATATAGAATGGCAATATATTGATTTCCTCCATGTGAGTTCAGTAGTCTATTTCCATATGCAAATGTCATACTCTCTGTAATATTGGCCATTTTTTTGATGACTGAGACAGTCAAATAATGATCAATCTTTGGGTAATGAATTGTTTCAAATCTAGTTGGGCAGCTTCTCAGACAACAGAAACGGCCAGGGCCGTAAGTCTTGTATTTGAAAACCTTCAGCTTGAAAAGACATGACATAGCTATGCCATGTGTAAAAATTTTAATAGCCTAAATTTAGCACAATACCATACAGAGCCATGGCAGACAGTCTACTCTAATAACCATAAGCTATGATTCTGGTTCTTAAATAGTAAGTTGATTTTATCTATCAAAAGGTGACATGGAAAGATTGATTAAAAGCCATTAAGAATGCAAAGCACCAAAGAGGAGCAATCTTGGCATAATACAAACCAAGCCAGATCTGGAAACACAAGAGATCTGAGTTTCAGTGATGCCTCTGATGTTTATAAGCTATATGAACTCGAGTAAATCCCTTAAAGTCTTTGAGGCTCAATTTTCCTCGTTTCTAAAATGCATTGTCATGGCACAATGCATCTGTCATTTGTTTGGGGATTTTTCTCACTCAAGAGGTCCTCAGACAGACATTCCTTGCTGGACCCATACTAAAACTTTTACAAGTTGGTAGGTTAGCAAGCAACTGGCCTGGCCTTCGAAGACCGAAAGTCAACCATATACTAAGATGAGGCATTATAATGGGATTTTAGTTAAAGTCAGTAATTAAAAATAGTGAATCTGATCTCTTCATGAATTTAAACACAACGAAAGAGAAAGTGAAATTAGAGAGAAAATATGACAAGATATATTCAAGTTAAAATGGTTGCAGAAAATACATTATAAAATTGTTTTTAAAATGGATTTTATTTTTCTGATGAACAAGCATTTATTTTCTTTCCTTTCTTACTTTTCCTCTGCTCCACCCACCAAGGAGGAAAATACCTTTTAACAAATCTGCATAATCAAGCAAATGCATTCCCACTTGGGCTATGCACAAAAATGTGTTTCTCATTCTGCATTTTGAGTCTATTACCTCTCTTTCAGAAGGTGGGTAATATTTCTCATTATTGGCAATCTGAAATCATAGGTAGCATTGCATCGATAAGAATTAAGTCTTTGAATGTTTATTTTTACAATGTTGTTGTTCTTGTAAGATCATATAACAATACGTAAGGGCAAGCAAAGTGGGACTTTACTGTTTTTTTTTTTCTTTTGGAGTGGTTCTCAGCACTAAGGCAATCAAGTCCCTTTGATTGAGTCTTGCTTTTGTTTGTAGGAAGGCCTACACCCTTTTGCTAATTAGGTCATGAGAGGTGTGAAGCCCTGGAGAGGTAAGAAGCCCTCGGGCCCTGAAAAAGGGTATATAAACTGAGGATAGACTTCAAGCAAGAACTCTCAGAACTGTTGGAGGAGAGGTTTTGCTTTGGGGCTCACTCACTGGAAGAGTGTCATGTGATTTGACCTGACGAGACCTTGGGCAGCCGTCAATGCTTTGGAAAACATCAATTATCATAATAATTTTTAAATTAATAATTGAAGGTAGTCTAAAATGCTGTGATTCTTAGTTCCTTCTGCTTCCCTTCCCCCACCAGACCATCTGTTACTAAGGGATACATAGGCCTAAAGGAAATTTTGTATTTTTCTCTGTTTCATGGATTGATATAGTAAACAGTTAACATAGTGGTCACCCTGCTGGTGATGAGCTGACCAGTATTGCAGAAGAGCATTTATTTAACTGCAGTACTCTCTCAGTGGTGCTCTTTGATGAAAAATTATGGGGCAGCACAATTTACCTAGAATCAATTTTACAGGTGACCCAAAATATAATGGAAAGACCCTTGATGGATACAAGTAGATGGCAAAATATTGCTAGTGATGATATGTACAAGAAGGGACATACAAATATCAGCAAAAATATGTAAGAGAGAGAAAGGAAACAACCTAGCCATATAGGGAAAGCAAGGTATGAGGGATGGACAGTCAGTGTTAAACTAATGGTATCACTGAAATATTAAAAGAACTAGAGGAAATCCTTCAGTACACTTGGTAGATAGAGCATTTGTGGAAGGAAACGGACAAAAATGTCCCATGAAAAAAAACCATCTTAGCTGTAACTTATTAGCTGCATTAGTGGAGGGAGTATCCCCACAATGGTGAAATCTCATTGATTCTCAGTAAGAATGATCTTAATATCAATTCATTTTTCTTGGACTTTTCTTGGCATTTTAGATTTTATATTCCTTTCTCCAGACTCAAACTTATCATTCCCATCTTCTTTAAAATTTTTCTGTTCCATGTCCTGCTTTTTTAGGTAAGGATTCTTAAAGTGGCACCCATGGATTTGGATGGAAAAAAGTCATATTTTTATTTGCAATAATCTTTAAAACTTTGCCTTCCTTCAATTATGAATGTAGTCAAAAATTATTCAGAGAAGATGGTGATAGGCTTCACTTTTATCCTGTCAAAGGGATAACACACAAAAATGGTTAAGTATTATGCTTTTAAGGGATGTTCTTAACCTCCTAATGTAGCAAAAATTTGGATAGCAGTGGCTATTGGCATGTAAGACCCAACAAGACCAGCAACAAGAGCTGCCAGCACAGATTCTTTTGATGTGCTTTACTAAGGAAAGCAACTTTAAGGGGTTAACAATCTCAGGTTAATCAAATATACATATGCTTATATCATCCACTTAGTTCAGGGGGAAAAGATCAGCCCTCTGAACTTCAAGGCAAATTCAAACAGTAATTACAAACATCAACAGACAGACCTTGTCTGAACAAATCAAATACACAGTTACCAGAGAAGAACCAATGAGTCTGGGTTAAGTCTGGGTTAGCAAAGCCAGGGGGCAGTTACAGCTTGCCCAGTGTCTCAACACTCCTCCCATGAGTGTGCCCCAAAAGTCAAACACCAACCTTAGATCTTATATACCTGTTTCAGGGCCCTGGCGCCCTTGATTTCCTCAGTGCTGAGAAGCACTCAGACAAAGAATAGTGAAAAATCCCCTTTTGCTGGCCATCACATTTGAAAGGCAAAACTCATGAAAGCTACTTAACTACATCAGCATTCCAAAGGAGAAGACCACCAAGAGTCCTTCCCTGATTACCATTACATTGTCTTAGGGCTGAGAAATACTCCAAGACAAAAAGATCCCACTTTACCTGTTCCATTCAAACAAAGGCCAAGATCTTTAAAGGCACTTAAGAGAAGAACAGCAAAAAGTCCCACCTTAATTACTGATACAAGTCTACCCCTTTCCGGGATACTTGCCTTTACATAATCTAAATAGGCATGGGTCCTGGAACAAATAGAGGCATTATACATTGTGGTCCAATCAATCAGGGAACTACAACAAAACATATCATTCAGTATCATACCCAAAATACTTGTTTACGATATACAACCCACCCTTATGTCAAAGCAAGTCAATCTCTAGTCAATATAGAGTGTCCAAGTAAAGTCCTTCTTGAGGGTGGGTCCTTCTCCCCACACTGCTGTTGCAGCCTTCCTCTCAGTACCCTCAGGCATGGGTATGTTTTTATTAGCAAAGTTTCAATGAAAACAAAAAAGTATAAATAAAGTGCTCTTGGGGATGTGTCCTTCTCCCCACACTGCTGTTGCAGGCTTACTCCTGGCACTCAAAGCCTCAACTCAAACAAAAGAAAAATTCAAATAAAATTCTCCAGGGGATGTGTTCTTCTCCCCACACTGTTCCAGCCCTCCACTTCCAAGTCCTGAGCAGCAGCTGGCAACAAAGCCAATAGGATGGGGTCCCTGGGGCTCCAAGGCACTTCCCCCACTCAACATAGACAACTCCACCACTCCCTCCTGGGTCCCAAACAGTTCGAGGGGAAAGCAGCAAAAAAGCACACTGAAAAGTTTCCATCTTGCTCCAGGGCTGAATTCCAAGCTCCTGGGTTCCTTGTCATCCAGTTCCTTCTGGCTGCTTCTGGCTTCTGTGGAAATCCCAACATAGCCAGTTCCCCACTTTTGTGCTCATCTCACCAAAGTTGGTTCCAAGGCAACTCATTACTCTCACCTTTCCAATGTTCTCATGCAAGTAGTCTTCTGCACCATCTGGGTCAATAATCTCGGCAGCCATTGTCTTCTTTCTTCTCTCTCCTCACCAGCCATTCTTGCCAAATCTGCACAAAGGACATTCTCCACTCCAAAGCCATTCTCCACTCCTGTTTCAAAACTACATATACAATACGATCTCAAGATATTCACGCTTTTGGTAAAAAATGACTCTGAACAAATTCTAGAGCTGCAGAACCCACAAAATAGCAGAGGGAAACAGGTCTCCAGCCCAGGAGAGCCTGGATGGATGCCGGGAAGTGTCTATCGCATGGTGCTGAGAGCAGAGCACAGCTCAGTGTGGGCCACGCCAGGACAGACCAGACAGGGAGTCACCCAGCCAGAACAGGCTTTGGGGCCATGTATCAGTGCACTGTGGCAGTTACCAGATTTCTCAACCAACAAATACCAAACAGCTGGTTAGAGGGAAACTGCAGGATAGAGGTCAGAGCAATTCAGCTACCAGCCCTGGGGGTGGCAGTGGTGGTGGAGCGGTGGTGGTGGCAGCAGCAGGAAGGTCCTGAGGCTGCTTCCAGAGCTACAGGGTCAGGTGCTTCCCCAGTCCCTGGATCACAGAGTGGGAGGAATCTAGCAGCAGATCAGAGCAGGAGTGCAACTAGCACTTTGTGGGCACAAAGGCAGATTCTCTTGCTGTGCCTTGCTTGGATGTGTATTGTGGTCCTGGTTGGCAGTTCTTGGGGGAGGAGGAGAGCTGCTGTGACAGAGCTTGGGGTGACAGTGGAGTAGAAGTAGCTCTAAAAACAGCGGTAATTGGGCCCTAAAGCTTGGGGTAAAGTGCTCACTATGCTACAAAGAGTCATATCCTGACAAAAAGCTCAAGGGTCAAGCAGTTGGCTGGGAACATGAACAGGCAGCAAAAACGAACTCAGACTCAAATGCAGACTCAAACTCAAACTCTAGATTCCTTTTTTAGTGACAAAGAAACTCTAAACATACAGCCAGAAGAAGTCAACAAAGTCAAAGAGCCTACATCAAAAGCCTCTAAGAAAAATACGAATTGGTCTCAGGCCATGGAAGAACTAAAAAAGGATTTGGAAAATCAAGAAAGAGAAGTAGAGAAAAAATTGGGAAGAGAAATTAGAATGATGCAAGAAAACCATGAAAAACAAACCAATGACTCACTAAAGGAGACCTAAAAAATACTGAAGAAAATAACACCTTAAAGAATAGATTAACCCAAATGTCAAAAGAGCTCCAAAAAGCCAATGAGGAGAAGAATGCCTTGAAAGGCAGAATTAGCCAAATGGAAAAGGAGGTGCAAAAGACCACTGAAGAAAATATCACCTTAAAAATTAGATTGGAGCAAGTGGAAGCTAGTGACTTTATGAGAAATCAAGATATTATAAAATAGAACCAAAGGAATGAAAAAAATGGAAGACAATGAGAAATATCTCATTGGAAAAACCACTGACCTGGAAAATATGTCCAGGAGAGATAATTTAAAAATTATTGGACTACCTGTAAGTCATGATCAAAAAAGATCCTAGACATCATCTTTCCAGAAATTATCAAGGAGAACTGCCCTGATATTCTAGAGCCAGAGGGCAAAATAGAAATTGAAAGAAGCCACTGATTGCCTCTTGAAAAAGATCCCAAAACAAAAATTCCTAGGAATATTGTTGTCAAATTCCAGAGTTTCCAGGTCAAGGAGAATATAATGCAAGCAGCCAGAAAGAAACAATTTGAATATTGTGGAAACACAGTCAGGATAATACAAGATCTACAGTAAGGGATTTAAGGTCTTGGAATATGATATTCTGGAGGTCAATGGAGCTAGGATTAATACCAAGAATCACTTACCCAAAAACCTATGTATAATGCTCCAAGACAAAATATGGATTTTCAATAAAATAGAGGACTTTCAAGCTTTGTTAATGAAAACACCAGAGCTGAATAGAAAATTTGACTTTCAAATACAAGAATTAAGAGAAGCATGAAAAGGCAAAAAAGAAAGAGAAGTCATAATAGACTTGCTAAAGTTGAACTGCTTTATCTACATTCCTACATGGAAAGATGATGTGTGTATTTCATGAGACCTTTCTCAGCATTAGGGGAGTTGAAGGGAATATAGACAGAGGTCACAGGATGAGTTGAATATGAAGGATGATACCTAAAAAAATGAAATAAATTTAAGGGGTGAGAAAGGATTATATTGAGAGAAGGAGAAAGGGATAGATAGAATGGGGTAAATTATCTCATGTAAAAGTGGCAGGAAAAAGCAGTTCTGTTGGAAGGGAAGAGGGGGCAGGTGAGGGAGCATGAGTGAATCTTCCTCTCATCTCATCGGATTCAACTTGAGGAGGGAATAACATACACACTCAATTGGGTATTTTCCTCCTTAGGAAAGTAAGGGCAAGGGGATTAAAAAGAGGGGGGATGATAGAAGGGAGGGCAGATAGGGGGAGGAAGTAATCAAAAACAAACACTTTTGAAAAGGGACAGGGTCAAGGGAGAAAACTGAATAAAGTGGAACAGGATAGGATGGAATGAAATATAGTTAGTCTTTCACAACATGAGCATTGTGGAAGTGTTTTACATAATGATACATGTGTGATCTATGTTGAATTTCTTGCCTTCTTAGGGAGGATGGGTGGGAAGGGAAGAGGGGAGAGAATCTGGAACTCAAAGTTTTAATAGCAGATGCTTAAAAAAGTTGTTTTTTGCATACAGCTGGGAAACAAGATATATAGGGAATGGGTCATAGAAATCTATCCTGCCCTACAAGAAAGTAAGGGGAAAGGGGATGTGGGGGGAGTGGGGTGACAGAAGGGAAGGCTGACTGGGGAATGAGGCAATCAGAATATATGCCATCTTGGAATGGGGGAAGGGGAGAAATGGGGAGAAAATTTGTAACTCAAAATCTTGTGGAAATCAATGTGGAAAACTAATATACTAAATAAAATGATAAAATAAAAAAGAAGAAAAAGTACAGTGTCCACTTTGGATAACAGTCAGAATTCAAAAATACATCAATAAACTACAACTTTGTTCTATTTAAGTGACTCAGATAAGGCATATCACATGCTTATCAAGTTTACTGATGACATAAAGCTCGGAGAGCTCATTAACATAACTAACAAATTGAATGTCAGTGAGGATCCAAAAATCCATCAACAAGATAGAGCACGGTGCCAAATCTAAAAAATACAAGATGGAATTTCATAAACATAAATGTAAAGTCTCTACGTGGATTCGAAAGTCAACATGAGTACAAAATGATAAAGCATGGATAAATAGATTATCTAAAAAAAAAGACTGGGAGTATTTTAATGTACTGCAAGTCTAATAAACATAAATGGTATAGAATAGTAGCAGCCCCTCTCCCTTCAAAAAACCCTTAAACAATCCAAACCCTGATGTAGAATTAAGCAGCATGAGAAGCCTGGTATTGAGGACTAGGCAGCGAATCCCATTATACTCTGCTCTGATCAGACCACATCTGACATACTAATGGCATCATATTTTAGGAAGAGTTTTGATATCCTGTAAACCACGCAGAGGAGGGTGATTAGGATTGTGCAGAGCTGTGAGATCATATTATATGAGGTTCATTTTAGGGAACTGAATATGTGTAACCTGGAGAAGGTATAGGGAGAATGTGATAGACAGTTGAGGGGTTGCCAGAGGTAAAAAATTAAAAAAATAAACAAATAAATAAATGAATAAAAAGATACTCAACCTTTCGGCACAGTCCTCCAGAGCTAGGCTTATCAACTCCAGCACTTACTCTGGCTATCCAACCCTCCCCCAAGCCTTGGCTTGGTCTCCTCTCACTGCCTCTTCTCTGGCCTGTCTCCTCCAGAGTGCTAGTGGGGTAGGGAGCAGGAAGGAGAGGTTATCTCCCAGGGAGCCTGTTCTGGGCTCCTGGGAAACCACTCCCATCTCTGCTACTTGCCTGTTCTTCTTCAGGTCTCTGTTGCTCATGATGCTCCACAGAACCATAGCCACCACAAGTACGAGGAGCAACCCACTAACTGAGACACATCCAACCACTACCTCGGTACCCCAAAACTCCATACTTTCCTTTTAATCTGCAGATCCTGCTGACTACACCATTTTGTAGCAACAATTTGGCTAGCAGAAGTTATTGGGGTATAAGACCTAACAAGACCAGTAACAGGAGGTGCCAGCACAGGTTCTTTTGATCTGCTTTACTAAGGAAAACAACTTTAAGGGTTTAACAATCTCAGTTTAATCAAACATACATATACTTATATCATTCACTTAGTTCAGGGGGAAAAGATCAGACCTCTGAACTTCAAGGCAAATACAAACAGAAATTACTAACATCAACGGACAGAAATTGTCTGATCGAATCACAATACAGAGTTACCAGAGAAGAACCATGATTATGGGTTAGCAAAGTGGGGGTGGGGTATTTCCACCTAATTAGGTTATAAATGTGTTGAAGTCTTTTGAACTGAATGAATCAAGGTGTTGCAGATGTGATTGTGGAATCACTGTTGATAATCTGATGACAGCAGTCAAAGACTAGTGTGAGCTGTGTTCCAAAACAAGAAAAGTAGATCCTCCAAGTCACGACATACTGATCTTTTGGCCAGTCTTTGACACCATTCTCAAAAAATGATTAAATGAATGGTTTGTTTTTAATTATTGGGAGCAGGTATCAATTCACTAAGAGTAACACTAGAGTAATCTCTTGACAAATTCTTTTACCTGGTATCCTAATAGAAAGGCAGATGGAATAATAATATATTTAGCATTATTCACAAGGGCTTAAAAGACCATGCATAAGCATTGTTAATGATGGAATCTTAGAAGATGCAAATTTCACATCCTGCTGGAGTTTGCTTTTCTCATCCCCATTATTATTTTTTTTACTAGTTTTGTCTGTATTCTCTGCATAGTCTAAGATTAGGAGAAAAAAGGCATTTAACTTGGAAATTTTCAGGGAATATATAATTTTGGGTTTTTCTAGTGCATTTCTCTTTCAGTTGTTTTAGAAAACTCATTTTATTTAGGAACATTGGAGTAAATGTCCACAAATTCCTTGAACCTTTCCATTGTCAACACTTGTAGCTTATCATCTACATAATAGAGTACCTGTCTTTTGATTCTGCCCTTAGGACACGAACAGGAATAATGCAGATGAACAAAAACAGTGTGTGTATTGACAAATACACAAAACAGAAAAAACTGCTTTTTCACCATATGTTCTTCCCTCACAATCAGACAATAAGTAGAAAAATATTGCATTTGCAAACATACTGCTATTAGTAAAAATATTTCCTGAAAAAACATTATTTTGGTAACATCCCAATGAAAACTGTCCCTAAAGGGCAGAAGGTAAAATGAGTAGGTAATCAGAAGTACTGAGGGGCACTATCGAGGAGAGGTTGTTATAAATCTCACCTTCCTTCTCTTTCCCCACTTAGAGGCTGCATGAAAATTAGTACATTATGAAGTAGGGTTATTCATAAATGCTTTATATTAGGGGCTCACTATATAGGGTATATGAACTATAGTTAAGTATAATTGGTTTCCTTTATAATTCTATGCTTTTATTTCATGCATTTAGAAATATTATTCGGAGAAGGGGTCTATAGGTTTCACCAGACTACCGAAGGTATCTATAACATAAAAAAGGCTAATTATCTTGGCTTTACATCTTAGAAGACAGGAAACAAATGTTATAGATTGAGTATTCAGGTCAAATGACATTTATCTTATCACTGACACAATGGTTTCCTTCCCTCCCTCCCTTCCTTCTTTCCTTGAAAGGGATTTGTAAATTTATATAACACACCTAGGCTTCAGGCTTTCTCTGTTGGGAAATTTGTTTTGACTCCATTTCCCAACTCCTATGCCTGAAACACTTTCCATCTTTATCTTTATCCATCTTTATCACATCTGATTGTCTGAGAAGTAGTGAGTAAAATGTGATATAACAGAGTAGAGCCAGTGGTTCAGATTGAGTCTCTGGCAAATACTGGCTGTGCTTCAATGGAATAAGGATGGGACCTGGATGTGTGATTTCTTTGCTATAGGTACCCCTTGCATGAAAAAAACTCCCTATACCAATGAAAGTCTTGACGTTTTCTTCAATTTATCATCTTATGGAATGGCCTCGAACATTGGCTTTCATGGTCACATAGTATGAAAAAATGTTTATCATATTTCCAGTAAGACTATCTCTGATTTTCAATATCACATATTTCTAATATGCCAAGTTTCTTTTCACTATCATGGGCAAGGCGCATGGAAAATTCTAATTTCTAGTATGGTATATTTCTAATATGCTAAGCTACTTCTCATTATCACTGGCAAATCACTTAACCTATCATTGCCTTAGGCAATTGTCTAAGACTAAAAGTCACAAACAAGTTGTCAATGTGCTTTGGCAGAGGGAGTTGCTGCACATTGATGAAAGCATAAGTTTAGGGCTCTCTTCTGCTCCCCTCCAAAATTAAGGGCCTACTATGTCCAGGCTCTTAGTTCACTAATCCATTCTACATATTGATTACAGTTACTTTTTCAAAACAACAATTCTATCATGGAACTCTAATGATTAGAATTCTTCAATGATATTACAGGTTCTTCCGCAATAAATAAATAAGTAAGCAAATAAACGAATAAAAATTAAAAAGCCCAAATTCCTTAACCTGTCATTCTGTGCTCTCCAGTCTGGACCCTCCAAACTTTCCATTTTATTTCCCCTTCCACATATTCCTTCACAAAAAACTCTCACCTTTCCTCTCTCTCTATGCCTATAATGCTTCCACTCAGTCTATCCAGATTTTATCTCTATATTAAACCCTGATCAAGGCCTTCTTTCTCTATGAAGCCTTCTTAGACTTACTGAAAGCTATTTCTCAGTCTTCTGAGCTCATAGTATTATGAATACTAATTACCTGAAAATTAATGACATATAAATCTATACAGGACTTTAGGGTTTGCAATAAAATTTGCATACATTATTCAGTTGAGTCTCTCAACAATCTTGTGGGATAGTTAAAATTGTAGATAATTACTATAGATATAT
The DNA here is from genome assembly GCF_011100635.1 of Trichosurus vulpecula. Lineage (NCBI taxonomy): Eukaryota > Metazoa > Chordata > Mammalia > Diprotodontia > Phalangeridae > Trichosurus > Trichosurus vulpecula. Next base: position 15,761,725 of record NC_050578.1, read on the forward strand.
GTGTAATAATATGTAGTAATATTCTTTTTTTATAGAGGATGATATCAAGGTTCAGTGTTTAACTCTTGCTCACAGATGCCAAATTAATCTTAGAAAAGGGATTTGAATGCAGGTCTTTATGATTCTAAGTCCAGCCTGGAATCCTTCATGCCATACAGCCTTTCTACTTGTATGGTGACCCTTTTACTGCTTGTCTTGTCCTATTATTTAACTCTTCATTTATTTACCCTACATCTCTCCAACTAGATTATAAGCTCTTTGAGGATGAATACTATGTTTTGTACTCCCTTCTTTCCCCATAGTGACTTGTACATTATAGGTGCTCAATATATCTGAATTCATTTCATAATGTACATTGCTTTTGAAATATCTATTGTTTACTCTAATCCAGTACATCGCCACTATGACTTTTCCTATATTTCTATAGCAGGAAACATATTTTACATGAAGGCATAGAAATTGCTTAGTCTGAAGAGGGGGGATTAGGTGTTGGAGGGGACTCCTCATTTGGTATCAATCATTTATCTAAACTTGGAAGGGTTACAGATATCTTCTATCCCATGACCCTGATTTTATAGATGAGAAAACTGAAGACCAGAGAGATTTAATGACTTGCCAAAGGTCGAAAAGGTAGTAACAATCAGAGATGGGATTTGAACTCTGTTTCTCTGATTCCAGAACCGCTGATCTTTCCATGCTGCTAACAGCCTTCTTTAGATTGGTTCGTATATGATTGACTAGGGTATGCCAGTATTAACAATTATGCCTATCACATTCCCCATAGTGACTTATAAAGCATCTTCATTCTTCTTGATTTAAATTCCCCCCCCCCCCCACTGAAATGCCTCTCCTTAATCAATATCTCCTACTCTAGTGGAAAGATTGAGCTCATTCTATGTAAGATCCCTCAACTCCCAAATCCTTTCTTCTATTTGTTAAACTTTTTCTGCATCTTCTCCCAATCCCTTCTTCTGTTAGTCTGATGAGGGGATGCTTCTCCCTCTTACCAAAGCAAATTCTTCAGTGCTTGCTTTTGATCCCATTTGCTTTCATCTTCTTTAGGACAGTGACTATCCCTCACTTTCATTTTCAGTCTTGATCTCTTTCCCCTGATGTCTAAAAATATTCTTCAGATCCTTCCCTTTTCCCTATCTCTCACCTCACCCACTCTTTGATAACAAACTAGTATCTAAATTCTGTCTGAATCCTAAATTTCATTCATGTTTCCCTTTTCCTTTCAATCTCAACTACTATTTTTATTACCTTAATTCAGACTTTCATTGTTTCTCACCTGAATTAATAGTAATAGCTTACTTTTACAGAATGCTTCAAGGTATGAGAAGCACTTTACTCATATTACTGGATCCTTATACCACTCCTGGGAATTAAATACTATTATTTTCTCTATTATTTTCAAATCAGGAAACTGAGGTTCAGTGTGATATGACCAGGGTCACATAGCTAGTGTCTGAACTGTGATTCAAAACTAGGTCTTCCTGACTTCAAGTCTATTGCCCGATGCATTCTGCCAAGTTTTTATAATGGCCTTATGATTGGTATTCTTGCTTCTAATCTCCCTGTTATCCAATTGATTCTTCACATAATTGTGTTGGTGATCTTCTGAATGAAAACATCTTAGGTTATTTCCTTATTAAAAACCCTCCAATAGTCCTCCATTGCCTAATATTGTATTACTACTATTCATGTACTCTCTTCTTCAGTTAAGCTGAACTATCCATTATTCTCTTATACTGAATTGCCCTCTTTTATAATTTCTTGTTTTTGTGCTTTCTTAACATCTGCCTCTGTTGAAATCCTACCCTTAAAAATCTAATGTAGGTGTTCAATATATCTGTATTCATTTCATAACATACATTGAACTGGCAAAGTCTTACATATTTCACAAGGATACATTTGATAATAAAAAGTAGGTAGGTAATTCCTGTAGTGAGAGTAAGAGATGGACAATTCAAATATTTTATTGGTATTCACAGACTACTAAAAGACAAAGGGAAGGTTTCCAGCACCTTGGATAGGAGGATTTAATGAAATGGACAAGAATTTCTGTATAAAAAGGAATGAAGGAAGGATAATTTGCAACACAGGAAGCAACACCCACACCAATGAGATCACAGAGACACCTAGCCTTATCAATGGAATGTTTTAGGCATCAATCTGTTATTCTAAATTTTCAAAGCTCTATCAAGGAGGGCTGATTGAAAGCAAGGACTCACCTGAGCTCTCCCACAAACACCTTAGGATTCCTCTAAAGAGTGAATATGAATAAATTCTAGAGAGGTAGAATCCACAGGGAGACAGCTTGTGGTGAATTTTAAGTCCAGGACAACGTGGGAGGTGGACAGCAGGTATCTGTTGCACCAGACTTGGAAAGGAGTGAAGTCTAGCATGCAGGCTGCACTGGCATGGACCCGAATTTGGTGAGGTTGGAGCAGACCCCAATGGACTTAATTGCTGGCAGTGCTGGCAATTCCCAGACATCTCTCACAGGAGGGGTAAGAGTCTATCAGAACTGGGTAAGAGAGCGGCACAGTCATGCACAGGGCTTGCAGCTGCAGCTACTGCTGGGGCTATCATCCCACAGACTGAATGTTTAAAAGTCACCTATTTAAAGTTCCAGGAGCCTAGATGGTACAGTAAACAGTGAGTTGCTTTCACCCTCCCTTGTTGACCTTGAAAAACCCAGAAAACATTGCACCAGGAAAAGTTCTGGAATAGTGGAGCTTGCAGACAGCAGTCTTTTAGCTCTAGCTCAGGAGGCTAGGGGATTAATGGGAAAGTTCCCTCCTGCTGTGGCAGAAGACCAGTACAGGAGGGGAGGCATCTCAATAAGCCCCACCTCAGAGGACCAGCAGGAGATTCTGAGCCCCAGGGTGGAGAAGCAGGCAAGTGCCAACATCAGGCACACACCACACCTCCACCTTAGCACCAGGTAAAATACCAGACCACTACAACATCCAACTGCAAGCACCTGAGGCCCCAGAACAGAAAACCAGTAACCAGGCCCCCAGGTCCAGCATAAGGAGTCTGGGACAGTGCTCTCTGGAACCCAGGAGGAGAGATCAAATTTAAAATCCAGAAAAAGGCAGATAACATGAGTAAGATGGATTAAAAAAATCAATGACCATAGAGAAGTATCTTGGTGACAGGGAAGATGAAAACACAAATTCAGGAGAGTTCAACATGGTCAATATACCCATATCTGGAACTTCATAGGGGAATATGAAGTGGTCTCAAGCCCAAAAAGCCTTCTTGGAAGAGCTCAACCTAACTGAATAAAACAGTTCATTAAAATTAGAATTGGGCAACTGGAAGCTAATGACTCTATGAGACATCAAGAATCAGTGAAACAAAATCAAAAGAGTGAAAAAATAGAAGAAAATGTAAAATACCTCATTGGAAAAACAACTGACCTAGAAAATAGATCCAGAAGAGATAATTTAAGAATTATTGATCTACCTGAGAAGTATGATGAAAAAGAAGAGTATGGGTAGCATCTTTCAAAAAATCATCAAGGAAAATTTCCCTGAGATATTAGAACCAGAGGGTAAAATAGTCATCAAAAGAATCCGCTAATCACCTCCTGAAAGAGATCCCAAATTGAAAACACCAAGGAATATTGTAGCCAAATTCCAGAACTATCAGATTAAGAAGAAAATATTGCAAGTAGCCAGAAAGAAACAATTCAAATATCCTGGAACCAGTCAGGATTATGCAGGACCTCGCAGCTTCTACATCAAAAGATCAGAGGGCTTAGAATATTATATTCCATAAGGTAAAGGAGGCTTGGATTACAACCAAGGATCAACTACCCAGTGAAACTGAGCATAAACTTTCAGGCAAGGAGATGGACATTCAATGAAATAGGGGACTTCCAGGCTTTTCTGATGTAAAGACCAGAACTCAACAGAAAATATGATCTTCAAATAGAAGACTCAAGAGAGGCATAAAAAGGTAAACAGGAAAGAGAGGGGGGGCATGTTATTCAATAAAGACAAACTATATTCCAACATGGGAAGATGGTACTTACAACTCTTGAGAACTGTATCTTTATTACATCTTATAGAAAGGAAACACATAGACACAGGGGATGGGTTTAAGTTGATTTTGATGTGTTGATTAAAAAAAAAAACAACTAGATGCTATAATAAAGATTGTAATGGGAAAAGAGAAAAGCAGGAGGAAGAAAAAGGTAAGTTACATCACATGAAGAGGCATAAAGACATATTATAGTATAGGGAAAGAAGGGAGGGTGATAAGCATTGTTTGAACTTTACTTTCATCTGATTTGACTCAAGGAGGGAAGAACATACTTGGTTAGATGTAGAAATCTAACTTGTCCTACAGGAAGTTGGAAGGGAAAGGGGGAAGAAAAGGGAGGGAGGGATTGAAGGCAGGGAAGAAGTAAGGAGAAATGGAAAGAAAGGGGAGGGGGAATGATAGAAGAGAGGGCAGGCTGAGGGAGGAGATGGTCAAAAGCAAAACTTTAATGAGGAGGGAAAGGGAGAAATGAGAAAGAAAACTATAAATGGGCAAAGGGATAGGATGGAGAAAAAAACAAAAATAGTAATCATAACACTGAATGGGATTGGGATGAACTATCCCATAAAACAGAAGCAGATAGCAGAATGGATTAAAAATCATAATCCTACAATCTGTTGTTTACAAGAAACAAATTTGAAATGTGGGATACACACAGCTTATAGGTAGTTAAAAGGCTGGAGCAGAATATATTATGCTTCAGATGAGGTAAAAAAAAAAATAAAAGCAGGAGTAGCTCTCAGACAAAACAAAAGCAAAAATAGATCTAATTAAAAGAGATAAGGAAGGAAACTATATCCTTTTGAAAGGCATCATAGCCAATGAAGCAATATCATTACTAAATACATATGCACCAAGTAGTATAGTATCCAAATTCTTAGAAGAGAAGTTAAGGGACTTATATGAAGAGATGGACAGCAAAACTATAGTAATGGGAGAACTCTCTGAATCACATAAATCTAACCTCAAAATAAAGAAGAAAGAAGTTAAGGAGGTGAATAGAAATTTAGACAATTCAGATATGAAAGACAACTGGAGAAAAATGAATGGGGATAGAAAGTGATATAACTCTCTCAGCAGTACAGTGGTACAGTGATTTAGAATCTCATTTATTCCAGGAATGCAAGACCGGTTCAATATTAGGAAAACTATCAGAATAATTGATCAAATGAACAACAAAATTAGCAGAAAATGATTATCTCAATAGATGCACAAAAAGCTTTTGACAAAATACAACACCCATTTCTATTAAAAACACTAGAGAACATAGGAATAAATGAGTCTTCCTTTTTTTTAATTGTTCAGTATGAGCATTTTATTTTTTTAAAATTTATTTAACATATTTAGTTTTCAGCACTGATTTTCACAAAAGTCTGAATTACAAATTTTTTCACCATTTCTACCATCCCCCCACTCCAAGATGGCATATGTTCTGGTTGCCCCGTTCCCCAGTCAGCCCTCCCATCTGTCACCCCACTCCCCTCCCATCACCCTTTCCCTTCTTCCCTTGTAGGGCAAGATAAATTTCTATGCCCCATTGCCTGTGTATCTTATTTCCTAGTTGCATGCAAAAACTTTTTTGTTGTTGTTGTTTTTGAACGTCTGCTTTTAAAACTTTGAGTTCTAAATTCTCTCCCCTCTTCCCTACCCACCCACCCTCCCTAAGAAGGCAAGGATTTCAACATAGGCCACACACGTATCATTATGTAAAACCCTTCCACATGTTGGGAAAGATTAACTATATTTTGCTCCTTCCTAACCTAACCCCCTTTATTGAATTTTCTCCCTTGACCCCGTCCCTTTTTGAAAGTGTTTGTTTTTGATTACCTCCTCCCCCCATCTGCCCTCCCTGCTATCATCCCCCCTTTTTTATCTTCTTCCTCCTTCTTTCCTGTGGGGTAAGATACCTAATTGAGTGTGTATGGTATTTCCTCCTCAGGTCAAATCCAATGAGAGCAAGATTTACTCATTCACCCTCACCTGCCCCCTCTTCCCTTCCTACAGAACCACTTTTTCTTGCCACTTTTATATGAGATAATTTACCCCATTTTATCTCTCCCTTTCTCCCTCTCTCAATATATTCCTCTCTTATCCCTTAAATTAATTTTATTTTTTTAGATATCATCCCTTCTTATTCAACTCACCCTGTGCCCTTTGTGTGTTTGTATGTGTATGTAATATATATATATATATACATATATATTATATATATGTATATATATATGTGTGTATATATGTGTGCACACCTACATATATACATACATAGACACACACATATGTATATATATGTATACATATATATGTACACATATATGTGCATATTCCTTTCAGCTACTATGATACTGAGGTCTCATGAATCATACACATTCCTTACATAGGAATGTAAACAAAACAGTTCAACTTTAGTAAGTCCCTTATGATTTCTCTTTCTTGTTTACCTTTTCATGCTTCTCTTGATTCTTGTGTTTGAAAGTCAAATTTTCTATTCAGCTCTGGTCTTTTCACTGAGAAAGCTTGAAAGTCCTCTATTTTATTGAAAATTCATATTTTGCCTTGCAGCATGATACTCAGTTTTGCTGGGTAGGTGATTCTAGGTTTTAATCCTAGCTCCATTGACCTCCAGAATATCATATTCCAAGCCCTTCGGTCCCTTAATGTGGAAGCTGCCAGATCCTGTGTTATCCTGATTATTTTTCCACAATATTCAAATTGTTTCTTTCTGGCTGCTTGCAGTATTTTCTCCTTGACCTAGGAGCTCTTTAATTTGGCGATGATGTTCCTAGGAGTTTTCTTTTGGGGATCTATTTGAGGAGGCAATCGGTGGATTCTTTCAATTTCTATTTTACCCTCTGGCTCTACAAGATCAGGACAATTCTCCTTGATAGTTTCTTGAAAGATGATATCTAGGCTCTTTTTTTGATAATGGCTTTCAGGTAGTCCAATAATTTTTAAATTATCTCTCCTGGATCTATTTTCTAGGTCAGTGGTTTTTCCAATGAGATATTTGACATTGTCTTGCATTTTTTCATTCCTTTGATTCTGTTTTATAATATCTTGATTTCTCATCAAGTCACTAACTTCCACTTGCTCCAATCTCATTTTTAAGGTAGTATTTTCTTCAGTGGTCTTTTGGACCTCCTTTTCCATTTGGCTAATTCTGCCTTTCAAGGCATTCTTCTCCTCATTGGCTTTTTGGAGCTCTTTTGCCATTTGAGTTGGCCTATTTTTTAAAGTGTTGTTTTCTTCAATATTTTTTTCAGTATTTTTTTGGGTCTCCTTTAGCAAGTCACTGACTTGTTTTTCATGGTTTTCTTGCATCATTCTAATTTCTCATCCCAATTTTTCCCCTACTTCTCTAACTTGCTTTTCCAAGTCCTTTTTAAGCTCTTCCATGGCCTGAGATCAGTTCGTGTTTTTCTTGGAAGCTTTTGGTGTAGGCCCTTGCACTTTGCTGACTTCTTCAGGCCATATGTTTTGGTCTTCCTTGTCACCAAAGAAAGATCCCAAAGCCTGAGACTGAATCTGGGTGTGTTTTCACTGCCTGGCCATGTTCCCAGCCAATTTACTTGACCCTTGAGTTTTTCATCAGGGTATGACTGCTTGTAGAGTAAAGAGTACTTTGTTCCAAGCTTGAGGGGATGTACCGTTGATTTCAGAGCTATTTCTATATAGCCAGCTCTGGCACCCCAGCACTCCTCCTTCCTCAAGAACCACCAACCCGGACCTGACTCAAATCTTCAACAGGCTCTTCACTCCTGCTCTGATCTGCCACTTAATTCCTCCCACCATGTGGGCCTGGGGCCGGAAGTAACTGCAGCTGTATTTCTGTAGCTGCACCTCCCCTGCTGCCCCTGGGGTGGTGGCTGAACTGCAAACTCTGTCCCACACAGCTTTTCCCACTAACCTTCTCTGTTGTCTTTGGTGTTTGTGGGTTGAGAAGTCTGGTAACTGCCAGAGCTCACTGATTCAGAGTGCTAGGGCCTGTTCTGCCTGGCTCCTGGTCTGGCTCGTCCTGCTGCCTCCCACACTGAGCTCTGCTCCCCTCCACTCCATGCCCGATAGACCTCATCCAGCGACCATCCAGGCTGTCCTGGGCTGGATCCCTGCTTCCCTCTGCTATTTTGTGGGCTCTGCAGTTCTAGAATTTATTCAGAGCCATTTTTGTAGGTTTTTGGAGGGATGTGTTGGGGAGCTCACACAAGTCCCTGCTTTCCAGCCACCATCTTGGCTCCACCCCTGGAAGTCCACCCAGAGTCTTCCTTAAAATGATAAGTAGCATCTATCTAAAAGCATCAGGAAATAGTATATGTAATTGGGATAAGCTAGAAGCATTTCCAGTAAGATCAGGGGTGAAACAAGGATGTCCATTATCACCCCTGTTATTCAATTTGGTACTAGCAATGTTAGCTGTAGCTATAAGAGAATAAAAAGAAATTGAAGGAATTAGAAAAGGCAAAGCAGAAACTAAATTATCTCTCTTTGCAGATGATATGACGATATACTTAGAGAATCCTAGAGAATCGAGTTAAAAAAACTACATTAGGAAAGTTGCAGGATATAAAATAAACCCACAGAAATCCTTGGCATTCCTATATATTACTAACAAAGCCCAACAGCAAGAGATAGGAAGAGAAATTCCATTTAAGGTTACTTTAGACATGATAAAATATTTGGAAGTCTACCTGCCAAAACAAGCCCAGTAACTATATGAACAGAATAACAAAATACTTTTCACACAAATAAAGAAAGATATAAATAATTGGAAAAACATCAGTTGCTCATGGGTAGGCCGAGCTAATATAATAAAAATGACAATTTTACCTAAATTAATTTATTTATTTAGTGCTATACCAATCAAAGTACCAAAAAAATTTTTATAGAGCTAGAAAAAATAATAAAAGTCATCTGGAAGAATAAAATGACCAGAATAGCCAGGAAATTAATGAAAAGAAGTACTAGGGAAGTTGGCCTAGCCCTACCAGTTCTCAAACTGCATTATAAATCAGAAATTATCAAAACTACTTGGCACTGGCTAAGAAATAGAGGGGTGGATAAATAGAATAGGTTAGCCACACAAGACACAGTAGTCAATGACTATAGTAATGTACTGTTTGATAAACCCAAACACTCCAGATTCTGGGACAAGAACTCACTATTTGACAAAAATTGCTGGGAAAACTGGGCATAGATCAATATCTTACATGGCATACCAAAAGAAAATCAATTCATGATTTAGATATATAGGCTGATACTATAAACAATCTGGGAGAGCAAGGAATAGTTTACCTGTCAGATTTATGGAGAATGGACAAATTTATGATGAAATAAGAGATAAAGAACATTATGAAATGCAAAATTGATCATTTTGATCACATTAAATTGAAAAGTTTTGTACAAACAAAGGTAATGCAACCAAGATAAGGAGGGAAGCAGAAAACTGGGAAAGAATTTTTACAATCAGTGTCTGATAAAGGCCTCATTTCTAAAATATATAGAGAATTGAGTCAAATTTATAGGAACCCAAGTGATTCCCCAAATGATAAATGGTCAAAGGATATTAACATGCAGTTTTAAGAGGAAGAAATTAAAGATATCTATAGTCATATGAAAAAATTATCTAAAACACTATTGATTAGAGCGATGCAAATCAACACAACTCTTAGGTACCACCTGTCAGATTGAGTAACATGACAAACAGGAAAATTATAAATGCTGGAGAAGATATGGGAAAATTGCAACACTAATGCATTGTTGGTGGAGTTGTGAACTGATCCAACCATTCTGGAGAGCAATGACCAAAAGGCTATAAATATGTACATACCCTTTGACCCAGCAATACCACTTCTAGGGCTGTATCCCAAAGAGATCACATAAATAGAAAAAGGACCTGCATGTATAAAATATGTATAGCAGCTCTGTTTGTAGTGGGAAAGAATTGGAAATTGAGGAGATGCCTATCAATTGGGAATGGCTGAACAAGTTGTGATATATGAGTGTAATGGAATGCTATTGTGCTGTAAGGAATGATGAACAGATTGACTTCAGAAAAACCTGGAAACACTTATATGAACTGATTCTGAGTGAGGGGACCAGAACTAGGAGAACATCGTACACAGTTAAAGATGCACTGTATGATGACTAACTTTGATAGACTTGGCTCTTCTCAGCAATGCAAAGTTCTAAGACAACTCTAAAAGACTCATGATGGAAAAATCTATCCAGAGGAAGAATCACGGAGTCTGAATGCAGATTGAAGCAAACTATTTGCTCTCTTTTTTTGTTTTGTTTCTTATTTCTCATGCTTCATTCCATTGGTTATAATTCTTCTTTGCAACATGACTAATGTGAAAATATGTTTAATGTGAAGGTATATGTAGAGCCTACATGGGATTGTACACTGTCTTGGGGAGTGGGACAGGGGGGAGGAGAGGGAGGAGAATTTTGGAACTCAAAAGCTTGTGGAACTGAATGCTATAAACTAAAAATAAATAAACTTAAAAGAAACAAAAAAGCTCTATCAAGTAAGACCAAGAAATGCAACCTGCCTAGACCATATGCAATCCTCCCAGAAAGGCCTTCATTTAATTACTCACACACTTTCAGAGGGGCATTTTGATATAATGGATAGAAACCTGACCTTAAACCCTAGAAAATTGGGTTTAAGTCTTGCCTTTGACATATATTCTTTGTGTAACCATGAACAAGTCACAATCTCTCAGTGTTCTAGGGAATTCTCTAAGAATATAAATCTCAGAGAGGAAAATAACATACATTGATGGTATAGTTCTCTATACCAATGAAATAATATGTTCAGATTCTGTTATTGCTATGCTCTTACCTTCTAAGTTTCTATAAAACTTAGCTATAAGAAATATGGATTTGAATATTGTGTTTTCCCAAAGTAATCATATTCCGTTTTTCACATGTTGAATATGAGTTAATAGTATGACATTGCAGCTGACATTGGGTGTATGTTTGTGTATGTATATATGTAATGCTAATTTAAATTTGAAGATCTTTCCCACCCATTGTGACCTGCTTATGTCACAGGAAGCCTAATTCATATGTGGTGGGAGGAGTTTGCTGAATGAGAGGAAATGGAAGGGTGGAGCAGGAAATGCTTAGAGTGGTTTGAGCTGAGGGAGAGAGCAAATATGTGCTTGCTGTACTGTGTTTGTTGGTGTCAAGGTCCCAGAAGGAGGTGGGAATGGTTTTGAGATGGAGTCATTCTCTGCTGTGATAATATGTATTAATTTCTTTTCTGCTATGGTGGCTTGGACTAATTGGTTTTGGGATCTGGTTCTTTGGTGTCTGAATAAATGGTTTACTTATTCTATCTTCTATATGGACAGTCTCTTGTATTTTGTGATACAGAACTACATAGGCATATTTACAATTATCGTTTATATTGTATTTTTTGCCTTGCTAATACAATATGTAATTTGTTTTGTTAAATACTTTCCAATTACATATATATATATATATATATATATATATATATATATATATATATATATATATATATATATATATATATATATATATCTTTTTCAAAATCAAGTAAAGATGTTTATTTTGGGTAACACACCAAGCAGGCTCTGTGTTAAGGGAGGTCAACAACCCTTAAGCAAGGCTACAGCTTATAGGCAGGGGGCAGTTCCTTGAAGGAGACAGCTGCTCCTTAATGGAGATAGCAGTTCCTTAAGAGAGACAGCAAGAACAGCTGAAAAAACAGGGTGTAGAGATGCTAACAGGGTGCAGAGATCCCCAAACTACCCCCAGTCTGGCTGGGGTGCTCGCAGTAAAGGGAATGAGCCTATGGGCTTACCTTGATTTAGAGAGATACTGGGGCTGAGACAGTCACCACACATCGGGTGCCAGCAATGTTGAGGTTCAGGGTGCAAATGATGAGGTAACAGGTATGTGTGTGTGTGGTGAGATCATCTAGAAAGAATTCACTTAGGCTGTATCCAAATCAAGTAAAGGCATTTATTCTGGGAAAAACACCAAGAGGGATCCTCCTTAAGGGAGGTTGCTACCCCTTAAAGGAGGTTGCAACTTAAGGAAGACTACAGCCTAAATGGGGAGGCGCAGGTCCTTAAGGGAGACAGCCACTACTTAATGGAGACAGCAACTCCTTAAGACAGACAATCCCCCTATAAAATGTCTTTAGCATTCATTTTTTACATTTTGAGTTCTAAATTCTCTCCCTCACTCCTGGCCCCTCTCTCCTCCTTGAGAAGACAAGCAATTTTATTTCAATTATACATGTGATGTCATGCAAAACATTTTACATATTAGTCATATTGCAAAAAAACAAAAACAAACAAAAACCATTTTTCATCTATGTGGGTTTTTGGACTAGTGTCCACCCTCATGTCACAGATCTCTCTGGCTTTCTGAGTTGTTTGGGCTGGAAGAATGTCTTACTCTTAACTTTTGTTTTGTCTGCTACTCTGGAATTTTATTTGAGACATTATTTTAAAGTTGTTTGAAGGGGAATGTTAGGAGGGATTAACTTAGTGCTTTTTCTTCTCTACTATCTTGGCTCTGCCCTTGGAATCTTTACTGACAACGAGATCTAAAACCTTACTGCAAAGCATAGTATTAGATATGATACTCTGACTATATTTCCTTCTAATCAAATCAAATCTGGAGTACTGTGCTATGGATACCAGATTTTCAGAAGGAGATAGACTGATAAGCTGGAAAGAGTACTAGATTTGATGTTAGGAATGCCTGGGTTTGAATTTCGTTCAATGTGTCTTAGTTGTAGAACCCTAGGGAAGTTGACCTATCTTAAATTCCTTATTTGTAAAATGAGGTTAATGATACTTATAGCACCTGCCTCAATGGATTTTTGTGATGATCAAGTCTGGTAACATATAAAGAGTATTTTGCAAACTTTAAATAGTAGATAAAATCATTTACCATGGTCAATATTACGTACAAGAAGCAATTAAGGGGGTGGAGCCAAGATGGCGACCGGAAAGCAGGAATACACTTAAGCTCTCTCCCAAATGTCTCCAAAAATCTGTAAAAATGGCTCTGAACAAATTGTAGAGCTACAGAACCCACAAAATAACAGAGGGAAGCAGGTCTCCAGGCCAGGATAGTTTGGATAGTCGCTGGGAAGTGTCTATCGCATGTTGCTGGGAATGGAGTGCAGCCAAGCGTGGACTGCACCAGGACAGACCAGATGGAGAGTGACCTGGAGCAGGCCTGGGGGCTATGAATCTTTGAGCTGTGGCAGTTACCAGACTTCTCAACCCACAAACGCCAAAGATCATGGAGCAGATTAGTGGGAAAACTGCTGTATCGGGGTGACAGTGGTCCAGCCCCAGCACTGGGGGTGGTGGAGGTGGTATAGGGGTGGCAGTGACAGCAACAGGAAGCTCCTGTAGCTGCTTCCAGAGCTCCAGAGTCAGCTGCTTCCCAAGTCCCTGGCTCACATGGTGGGAGGAATCAAGCAGCAGACCAGAGTGGAAATGTGAGGAGCACTTCGCTGGCACAGAGGGCAGGTTCTCTTGCTGTGCCCTGCTTGGATGTGGGTCACAATCCTGGTTGGCTGTTCTTGGGAGAGGTAGAGCCCTGCTGTGGCAGAGCTTGCTGTGTAGAAATAGCTCTGAAAACAGCAGTACAGCCACTAAAGCTTGGGACAAAGCACTGTCTAATCTGCCAGCAGTCATACCCTGAAAAAAAGCTCAAAGGTCAAGTAGTTGGCTGGAAATATGGCCAGGCAGTGAAAAAAGGTTGCAGACTCAGACTCAAGAATTTTTTTTGGTGACAAAGAAGATCAAACATACAGCTGGAAGAAGTCAACAAAGTCAAATAACTTATATCAAAAGCCTCCAAGAAAAATATGAATTGGCCTCAGGCCATGGAAGAGCTCAAAAAAGATTTGGAAAAACAAGTAAGAGAAGTAGAGGAAAAATTGGGAAGAGAAATGAGAGTGATGCAAGAAAACCATGAAAAACAAATCAAGACTTGCTAAAGGAGACCCCAAAAATACTGAAGAAAATAACACCTTAAAAATAGACTCACCCAAATATCAAAAGAGCTCCAAAAAGCCAATGAGGAGAAGAATGCCTTGAAAGGCAGAATTAGCCAAATGGAAAAAAGTCATCCAAAAGACCACTGAAGAAACTATCACCTTAAAAATTATATTGGAGCAAATGGAAGCTAGTGACTTTAAGAGAAATCAAGATACTATAAGACAGAACCAAAGGAATGAAAAAAAAATTGGAAGACAATGTAAACATCTCATTGGGAAAAACACTGACCTGGAGAATAGATCCAGGAGAGATGATTTAAAAATTATTGGACTACCTGAAAGCCATGATCAAAAAAAGCCTAGACATCATCTTTCAAGAAATTATCAAGGAAAAGTGCCCTGATATTCTAGAGCAAGAGAGTAAAATAGAAATTGAAAGAATCCACTGATTGCCTCTGGAAAATAGATCCCAAAAAAGAAAACCCCTAGGAATATTGTTGCCAAATTCCAGCGTTTCCAGGTCAAGGAGAAAATATTGCAAGCAGCCAGAAAGAAACAATTTGAGTATCATGGAAAGAAAATCAGGATAATACAATATCTAGCAGCTTCTGCCTTAAGGGATCAAAGAGCTTGGAATAAGATATTCCAGAGGTCAATGGAGCTAGGATCAAAACCAAAAATCCCCTACCCAGCAAAAGTGAGTATAACACTCCAAGGCAAAATATAGCTTTTCAATAAAGAAAGGACTTTCATGCTTTCTCAATGAAAAGACCAGAGCTGAATAGGAAATTTGACTTTCAAACACAAGAATTAAGAGAAGCATGAAAAGGTAAACAAGAAAGAGAAATCATAAGGGACTTACTAAACTTGAACTGTTTTATTTACATTCCTACATGGAAAGATGAAGAATGTAATTCATGAGACCTTTCTCAGTATTGGGGTAGTTGAAGGGAATACACACACACACACACACACACACACACATACATATATATGTATACATATACATACACACACATATATATATATTATATATATGTATATATATTTAGACAGAGGGCACAAGGTGAGTTGAATATGAAGGGATAGTATCTAAAAAAATAAAATAAAATTAAGGGATGAGAGAGAAATATATTGAGAGAGGGAGAAAGGGAGAGATGGAATGGGGTAAAGTATCTTGCATAAAAGTGGCAAGAAAAGCAGTTCTTTTGGAAGGGAAGAGGGGCCGGTGAGGGGGAATGACTGAATCTTGTTCTCATCAGATTTGATTTGAAGAGGGAATAACATGCACATTCAATTGGGTATCTTACCCCACAGGAAAATAGGGGAAAGGGGATAAAAAGGGGGGCTTTGATAGAAGGAAGGGCAGATGGGTAGGAGGTAATCAAAAACAAACACTTTTGAAAAGGGACAGGGTCAAGGGAGAAAATTGAACAAAGGGGGATAGTATAGGATGGAGGGGAATATAGTTAGGGTTTCACAACATGAGTATTGTGGAAGTGTTTTACATAATGATACATGTGTGGCCTATGTCGAATCGCTTGCCTTCTTAGGGAGGGTGGGTGGGAAAGGAAGAAGGGAAATAATTTGGAACTCAAAGTTTTAAAAGCAGATGCTCAAAAAAAATTGTTTTTGCATGCAACCAAGAAGTAAGATATATAGGGAATGGGGCATAGAAACCTATCCTGCCCTACAAGAAAGTAAGGGTAAAGTGGATTTGGGGGAATGGGGTGATAGAAGGGAAGGCTGATTGGGGAACAGAGCAATCAGAATATATGCCACCTTGGAGCTGGGGGAGGGTTGAAATGGGGAGAAAATTTGTAACTCAAAATCTTGTGAAAATCAAAGTTGAAAAGTAAAATATTAAGTAATAAAATTATTGTTTGGAAAAATAAAATAAAATAAAATAACAAACTAAAAGAAGCAATTAGGTTGATAGAGTGCCTTGAGATGTGGAAGTAAGACTAATAGGGTAGTACAAGTTCACATCTTGACAAAAGAAATACATACCTGACATTTAGAGCTATTCAGAAATTTAATGGGCTGCTTCAGAAAGAAATACATTTTTGTTCCCTAGAGGTCTTTGGGCTTAGTCTTGATGGTCATTTATTAGAGATATTGTGGTGGGTATTCAAGTCTCAAATAAAATCCAGGAAGCTTTTTCCAATCTCTTCCTATTTTAGTCCCTTCTCTCTTAATTATTTAAAAAGAAATAATCTTATATATAGCTTTTCTGTATATAATTGTTTGTTTATTTGTACACCATTAGACTGTGAATGCCTTGAGGGCATGAGTCCACTCTTGGTCTTTTATTGAATCCCCAGGGCTTAGCACAGTGGCAAGCACATAGTGGGTGCTTAATAAATACTTATTGAGTGATTGATTTGTAAGTTGGTGCAGGTTCTTCTCAATGGCCTTTGGGTTCCCTTCTGAGTGCTATTATGTGATTCTCTGAATTATATTACCAATTTTGTTCTTTCTCCTTTATTTTTTAACTTAGGGAGAACACCAATTTAAATTAAATATTTCAATGAAATTTACTAACATGGCAATATTTAGTAGAATGATCATTAAATTTGGAGTTAAAACATGAGTATGCACTTTCTGTTAAAAGAAGTACTTGGAAAAGTCATTTAAATTCTCAGCTTCCATTTGCTCATATATTAAACCTTGCAGGACCCTTTAAGTTATGAATAATTTCATCCCAGGTGTCCAGGGACAGAGAAATATGTACTATTTGGCTTCTGTTCAGTTTTTACTTTTCAATACATATTTTATATTATTCAAAACTAGTTCTCCTTTATATTGTGTAGAATCCTTTGAATCACCTAAAATATTTTTTCTAAGTAGGTAAATTGTAGTTACATCATTGACCTGCTGTGTGACCATTGGGGAGTCATGTTATCTCTATGATCTTCAGGTTCCTCATATGTGAAATAAAGGAATTGTCAGAACTGATTATAAAGACCTCTTCTAGGCTGAATATTCTATGAATGTAATTTTAATGATCCAGGAATCCAAGATTTTGTGAGTGTAGGTAATTACTATCTCTACTAACAGTTTTCCTCATTGTCTCATCATGGTGTAATAACAACCCTATCATTTCTGAAGGTGATGCCATAAAAATGGTATCTAATTGATGCTACTAAACTGTAAAAAACTTCAATTATATCTCTGAAAATGAACTGTATTCTGGTTATTCAAAGAATAACCTAAGTTCAGGGAGAATCATCAACATGTTACTCATTAGATGGTGGAATTTTATATCTCAAAGATTACCTTTTAAGTCATGGAAAGGTCAAGGTTCTGAATCAAACCCTAAGTCATAAAACTACTAAAACTAGAATAGTGAGGCTATGGATACTGATTCCATTAGTGCTTCAACTTACTAGCACATATCTTTTCCCATTTGGGTGCTTCACTTTTATTTATCTTTTATAGTATTCATTAACTAGACACCTTTATCAAATATGTAGTATGTGCAAGATACTAAAGGGAATAAAAAGAGGTCCCTCCCATCAAGGAGTTTAAAATCTAGTATGAGGGATAAGAACTATATTAGTTGCCACCTGTATGTATTGTCACTGACACTAAAAGTGGAAAAAGCAAAAAGATACTCTCCTTTTTTATTGGCATGCCTAGATATCAAAGTCCTTTTTTATACCAACAAATCCATAACATGATTAAAAAATAAAAACATTTAATTTGTGTTAATAAAAACATCGTGCAAGAAATAATATAATAAAACATTACTCTTTGCAGTGTCATGATATAATCATTTCATTTAGAGAAACAACATTGTGTAACATAAAAAGTTCTAGAAATTGGGTCAGGAGACCTGGGTTTGAGTCTCATCTTGCTCATTTACTAGTTGAGTAACCAGAGACAAATCACTATTTTGATTGGAACCTGAGATTCTCTGAATATAAAATGAACATTAAGACACTCATAGTACTTTTTTAATAGGTTCATTCTTTATATCAAATGTGATAATGTACTTAGAGTACATTTGTACTCTACTACTCTAATAGTACATATATCAATACTCTAATTATATTAAGCACAATTCAAATGTCAGCTATTATTTCTAAGTCTTTTATAGAGTATAAAATTTCCTATTTATGTTGAGGAAAATTACATTTAACTAAATTCATAATTGGGGAGGTGGGAATATTTAATGTTTATTTATTCCATTCTAAAAAAAAAAAAGGAATAACTAGCCAAAATAGAGTTGACCACTCTTTAAGGAGAAGTTTTTTCTTTCATTTCCCAGTACAAATTCCTATACTTCTGAGAGAGTGAAATGAAACAACGTTGCAGAGGACATGGGGCAAGGAATGTTTTCTTTTAGATTTTTCCTACTCAATGAAGGATTTTATTCACATGAACAATTCCTGCCATTCTTTTCTAAGCAATCTTTCTCTAGCTTGGAAAATGCTTTTTTCAGTGCTATAATTCATAACAATAATGGCTAAAACCTACTGATTACCGTTAGAAGAATTTCCCAGCTCTACTCATCTCTACCCTTTCCCCCTTCTTTCTTCATACTATGTCTTCCAAAATTGATCTTGAGAAAAGAAAGGGAATAAGTAGAGAAATTCTACCAAGCAAAAACCAGATATTCTTGCCTTATAATAATACATATTATATTATTTTAATTTCTTTAATATATATTATGGAGCAAACATATATTAAGGGTCCCCTATGTGCCAGATATTGTGCTAAGTGTTTTACAAATATTATCTCATTTGACCCTCACAACAGTTGTTACTTCTATACTATGATCATCATTTTACAGTTGAGGAAACAGAGGCAGACAGATTAAATGACTTGCCAAGGTTTACAGAGCTCAGAAGTGTCTGAGGCAAACTTTCATATTAGGTCCTCTTTGTGTACTTCACTACCTCGTGCCCTATTTGGAATAATTCATGTATCTTTTATAATACATTGAAACCTTTGTAGAATTATAGAATCTTAAAGATGAAAGAGGAACCAGATGACATCTAGTCTGAGCCATGTTTCATTTCTACAAAAAAATCTCTGCCAAATGGCCATACCACCTTCCTCGAAGATCTTTATTGTTAGAAAATCACCACTCAAAAGATAACTCAGTTTTTTTTAGATTTTAGTTATCCTCTCCACATATTGAACAAAATCTGCCTTTCTGTAATTTCTACTCACTTCCTAGTTCTGTTTCCTATAACCAATCAACTAATAAATATTTGTTAAGTACCTACCATATTCCAGGCACCATTCTAAACACGGGGGATACAAAAGAAAGAAAAAGACAGACCCTACCCTCAAGGATATCACAATTTAATGGGGAAGACAACATCCAAACAAATATATATTAACAAGCTTTATACATAATTAATAAGAAATAATGAACAGAGGGAAAGTACAAGAATTAAGAGGAGTTTGGAAGAGGCTTCCTGTAAGAGATGGGAATTCAGTGGATACATAAAGGAAACTTAGAACTGAGAGGAAAAGTTGAGGAGGGAGAGCATTCCAGGTATAGAGTAAGCCAGAAAAATTGCCTAAAACTGAGAGACGGGAGTGTTTTGCTTGTGGAACAGAAAGGGGGTGGGGCACTACATGGAAAAATAAATGGCAGGGAGTAAGATGCAAGGAGACAGGAAAGATTTGCTAAGAAGAACTCTGATTTTCAAATAGAGGATTTTGTGTGAGTAATGATAATTACAGGGATTTTTTTTTACAGTTTTCTCTTTTAGAATGCTAAAGTAATCAAGTGTCTTCACTTAAGTCTTGCTAGGTGTGAAGCCCCATGTCCATACCCTTTTGCTAACTAGATGTGAAGCCTTGAGCCCTAAGAAGGGTATATATAGTCAGAGGTTACCATTTTGCTTTGGGGCTCTCACTCAATGGAAGAGTGTCCTGTGATTTGACTAGATGAGACTCTGGGTAGCCGCTGCTGGAGCCCCACCCTGCCCAGAGTGGCTCTCCCCGACTTCCCACTTTGAAAACCCAGATGTTGATGCTTCTGTCTCTGGTAACTATTTTGATTTAGTCAGACAGCTAAGAGGCCTGACTGTTCATCTCTGTGTATTATTTACTCTGTTTATATAATGTATGCTTGCAATATCTGTTTATATTTTCTCTGAAATTCAGGGTGCTGGCTTTTCCCCCTGAACTAGGTGAATGATATATGTATGTTTGATTAAAGTGAGATTTTAGACCCCTTAAAGTTGCTTTCCTTAGAAAAGCAGATTAAAAAAAACCCTGTGATAGCAGCCCTCTTGTGTGCTGGTGTTATTGGTTTTACACAGCCACTGCAGTGGCAAACAGTTTTGTTGTTACAGCATGTTATCCTAGAGGTGATAGGGAGCCACTGAAGTTTATTGAGTAGGGGCATGTGTAACATGGTCAGAACTGTGCTTTAAGAAAATAACTTTTGTGACTGAACAGTGGATATATTGGAATGGTGAAAGAAATGAGGCAGGCAGACCTACCAGTAGGCTGTTGCAATAGGTTAAAAGTTTTAGTTGATGAGGGCCTGCACTAGAGTTGTGGTAGTATAAGAGAAGAAAGAGAGCATTTTTGAGATACGTTGCAAAGTGAAATCAATAAGACTTGGCAAAAAAAAAATTGGATATGGGGTATAAGAGACAGTGAGTAGAGAATGACTCCTAGGTTGTGAACCTGACAGACTGGGAGAACAATGATGTCCTCTCTTTAGGAAGTGGAAATGTAGGAGGCAGGAGTTTTAGACATGTTTCATTTAAGATCTTTACTGAGAATCCATTTTTTGCAAGTCTGAAAGGCAGTTGGAGATGTAGGTTTTAAGGTCAGCAGAGAGGTGGGGAAGGGTAGGAAGATTTGTGAATCATCAATATAAAGAGGGTAACTAAATCCATGGGAACTCATAAAATCACTAAGTGTAGTAGGGAGGGAGAAAAGAAGAGGGTCGAGGACAGAACCTGGAGGGAAACCTGTTGTTAAAGGGTGTGATCCAGAAGAATGTCCAACAAAAGTGCAGCCACATAGCTAGGAGGAGAGCCAGGAGAGATTTGGATGTCCTGAAAAACCTAGAGATAGGATGGTCAACACTGTCAAGGGTGTGAAAGAGGTAAAAGAAAATGAGGATCTAGAAAAAGAGGCCCTCGCAACCAAGTAAAACAATTTTAATCACTCTTTCCCATGAGAACTATTTAAATATATGAGGACAGCTTCCTAAGTCCGTTCTTTTTTACTCCAAACACCACCCCTTCCAGTTCCTTTAAATTATCCTCAAGTGACTTTGTCTTCATTCCCCTAGCCATTTTAGTTGTTCTTCTCTGGGTAAGCTCCAGTTTATTTACATGCTTTCTAAAATATGGTGATTAAAATCAAACACAACTTTATGTAGTATCTAACAAAGAAAGAGAAGAGTGGGTCTATATCCTCCCTTGTTCTAGACAACATATTTATATTAAAAACAGCTTAAGGTCAACTTTGCTTTTGTGATTTCCATTTCACACTCTTGATTAATGTTGATGTCCAATAAAACCCTCAGGTCTTTTGCACATGAATTATTGTCTAGTCATGTATTTTGGTGAAGATTTCATAACTCAAGTGTAGGTTTTCCCATGTCCCTGTTTACTCTCATCTTATTAGATTGTCCCTAATCTAGCCTTTTGAGACATTTTTGGATCCTGTTTTTGTCATCCATTATGCTAGTTATACATATCAGATCTTTTCATCTTACAAATTGATAGGTATGCCATTTGTGCTGAATTGTACCAAGGACAGATTTCTTACAACTTCCTCTAGTAACCTTCCTCCAGTTTGATATCAATTCCTTAGTGCTTTCTCGTTGAGCATCAATCAATGGGTCCTGATTCTACCTATATATACTATTATTTAAATTCATTACTAGAGTACGTTGTAAGATATTTTCAAACACTTTGTTGAAATCCAAGCATACTGAGATCCCAAACTGAAAACACCAAGAAATACTATAGCCAAATTTCAGAATTACAAAGTCAAGGAGAAAATACTGCATGCAGCCAGAAAGAAACAATTCAAATATCGTGGAACTACAGTCAGGATCATGTAGGATCTCTCAGCTTCCACATTAAAAGACAGGAGAAATTGGAATATGATATTCCAAAGGGCAAAGGAGCTGGGACTACAACCAAGGATCAACTCCCCAGCAAAACTAAGCATAATTTTTCAGGCAAGGATATGGACATTCAACAAAATAAGGGAATTCCAGACCTTCCTGATGAAAAGGCCAGAACTCAAGGGCAAATTTGATCTCCAAATACAAAACTCAAGAGAGATATAAAAAGTTAAACAGGGGGAAAAACCCCCACAAACCTTATTAATTAATTAAGGGCAAAATATTTACATCTTTGTATAGGACTATATCATCTTATGTATGTTTTATATATATACATATATATGTCAATCTTGAGAATAGTACAGCTATTATGACAACTGAAAGGGATACACATAGACTGTGAATGCCTGTATAAAATAACTGATATAAGGATTAAAAACATAATTAAGAGATATAAAGGGAAGGTTATGAGAGAAGAGGTAAGGGGGTAGTAGAAAAGGGTAAATTACACCAAATGAAGAGGCACAAAAACACATTTTAGTAGAGGGAAAGAAGGGAGGGAGAAGAGCAATATTTGAGCTTTACTGTCATCTGCTCTGGTTCAAGAAGGGAATAACATACCCTGATAAGTATAGAAATCTAACTTGTCCTACAGGAAGTAGGAGGAGAAACAGGGAAAAAAAGGGAGGGGGTTGTCAGAAGGGAGGGGAGAAGTAACAAGTGGAAAATGGGAAGATGAGGGAGGGGAATCAAGAGGGAGGGCAAACTCAGGAAGGCGGTGGTCCAAAGCAAAACTTTGTTGAGGAGTGGAATAGGAAAGGGAGAAATAGAAGCATAAACAGGGTTGGAGAAAAAGACACAGATAGAAATCATAACTGTGAATGTGAATGGGATGAACTCTCCCATAAAATGGAAGCAGATAGCAGAATGGATTAAAAACCATAATCCTACAATATGCTGTTTACAAGAAACAAATTTGAAACGGGGGATACACCCAGGGTAAATGTAAAAGGCTGGAGTAAAATATATTGTGCTTCAGCTAAAGTAAAAAAAGCAGGTGTAGCAATCCTAACCTCAGACAAAGCAAAAGTAAAGATAGATTTAATTAAAAGAGCTAAGGAAGGACACTACATCCTGCTAAAAGGCACCATAAACAATGAAGCAACATCATTGTTTAACATGTATGCACCAAGGGATATGGCATGCAAATTCTTAGAGGAGAGGTTAAGGGAGTTACAGGAAGAAATAGATAGCAAAACTATAACATTGGGAGACCTCAACCTCCCCATTTCTGAATTTGATAAATCTAACGTCAACATAAATAAGAAAGAAGTTAAGGAGGTAAACAGAATTTTAGAAAAGGCAGATATGATAGACCTCTGGAGAAAACTGAATGGAGATAAAAAGGAATATACTTTCTTCTCCATGGTACCTGGCACATACTCAAAAATTGACCATGTACTAGGGCATAAAAACCTCACAATCCAGTGCAGAAAGACAGAAGTAGTTAAAGCAAACTTTTCAGATCATGATGCAATAAGAATTATTTGTAACAAAGAACCATGGAAAAATAAGCTAAAAATTAATTGGAAACTAAATAATCTAATTCCAAAGAATGAGTGGGCCAAAGAACAAATCAGAGAAACAATTAATAACTTCATTCAAGAGAATGACAATAATGAGACAACATACCAAAATTTATGGGATGCAGCAAAAGCAGTTCTTAGGGGAAGTTTTATATCTATAATGCTTACATGAATAAAATAGGGAAAAAGGAGATCAATGATTTGGGCATACAACTGAAAAAGCTAGAAGAACAAATTGAAAATCCCCAATTAAATACCAAATTAGAAATACTGAAAATCAAAGGAGAGATTAATAAAATTGAAACCAAGAAAACTATTGAATTAATAAATAAAAGAAAGAGCTGGTTTTATGAAAAAACCAATAAAATTGATAAACCTTTGGCCAATTTGATTAAAAAAAAAGAAAGAAGAAAATCAAATTACCAGTATCAAAAATGAAAAGGGTGAGTTCACCTCTAATGAAGAGGAATTCAAAACAATAATTAGGAATTATTTTGCCCAATTGTATGCCCATAAATTTGACAACCTTGGAGATAGGGATGAATATCTACAAAAACATAAATTGCCTAGGTTAACAGAAAAGGAAGTAAAATTTCTAAATAACCCCATCTCAGAAAAAGAAATTGAGCAAGCCATCAATGAACTCCCTAGGAAAAAATCTCCAGGGCCACATGGTTTTACCTGTGAATTCTGTCAAACATTTAAAGAACAATTAATTCCTGTACTTTGTAGACTATTTGGGAAAATAGGTGAAGAAGGAGTCCTACCAAATTCTTTTTATGACACAAATATGGTACTAATACCCAAACCAGGTAGAGTCAAAACAGAGAAAGAAAATTATAGACCAATTTCCCTAATGAATATTGATGCAAAAATTTTAAATAAAAATTAGCAAAAAGATTGCAGCAACTTATCAGGATAATAATACACTACAGTCAGGTAGGATTTATTCCAGGAATGCAAAGCTGGTTCAATATTAGGAAAATGATTAGCATAATTGACCATATCAACAACAAAACTAGCAGAAACCATATGATCATCTCAATAGCTGCAGAAAAAGCCTTTGACAAAATACAACACCCATTCCTATTAAAAACACTAGAAAGCATAGGAATAAATGGAGAGTTCCTTAAAATTATAAATAGCATCTACCTAAAACCATCAACAAGCATTATTTGCAACGGGGATAAGCTAGATGCATTCTCAATAAGATCAGGGGTGAAACAAGGATGTCCATTATCACCCCTACTATTCAATTTGGTACCAGAAACGTTAGCTGTAGCAATAAGAGAAGAAAAAGAAATGGAAGGAATTAGAATAAGCAAAGAAGAAGCTAAAGTATCACTTTTTGCAGATGATATGATGATTTACTGAGAGAATCTCAGAGAATCAGGTAAAAAACTACTTGAAATAATAAACAACTTTAGCAAAGTTGCAGGATATAAAATAAACCCACATAAATCCTCAGCGTTCCTATACATTACTAACAAGGCCCAACAGCAAGAGATAGAAAGAGAAATTCCATTCAAAGTTACTGTAGCCACTATAAAATATTCGGGAGTCTGTCTGCCAAGACAAACCAGGGCCTATATGAACATAATTATGAAACACTTTTCACGCGAATAAAGTCAGATCTAAATAAATGGAAAAATATCAGTTGCTCATGGTTACACTGAGCTAATATAATAAAATGACAATTTTACCTAAATTAATCTATTCAGTGCCATAGCAATTGAACTACCAAAATATTATTTTACAGAGCTGGTTAAAATAATAACAAAATTCATCTGGAAGAACAAGAGGTCTAGAATAACTGGGGTATTAATGAAAAGAAATGCTAGAGAAGGTAGCCTAACCACACCAGATATTAAACTCTACTACAGAGCAGCAGTCATGAAAACTACCTGGTACTGGCTAAGAAACAGAGTTGTGGATCAGTGTAATAGGTTAGGCACACAAGACACAGTAGTCAACAACTATAGCAATCTACTCTTTGATAAACTCAAAGAATCCAGCTTGTGGGCTAGGAAATTCACTATTTTACAAAAATTGCTCAGAAAATTGGAAAATAGTAGGGCAGAAACTGGGCATAGACCAATATCTTGCACCATACACCAACATAAAGTCAAAATAGGTTCATGATTTAGTAATAAAGGCTGATACTATAAGCAATTTTGGAGAGCAAGGAATAGTATCAGGTTTATGGAAAAGCAAAGAATTCAGGACCCAACAAGAGATAGTGAGCATCACAAAATGTGAAATGGATACTTTTGATTATGTTAAATTGAAATGTTTTGTATAAAAAAGCCAATGCAACAAAGATTAGGAGGGAAGCAGAAAATTCGGAAAAAATCTTTACAACTAGTGTCTCTGATAAAGGCCTCATTTCTAAAATATACAGAGAACTGAGCGAAATATAGGAATACAAGTCATTCCCCAATTGAAAAATGTTCAAAGGATATGAACAAGCAGTTTTCAGAGGAAGAAATTAAAGATATCTATAGGCATATGAAAAAATGTTTGAAATCACTACTGATTAGAGAAATGCAAATCAAAACAACTCTTAGATACCCCATCTTTCCTGTCAGATTGGCTAAAATGAGAAAACAGGAAAATGATGAAGCCTGGAGAGGATGTGGGAAAGTTGTAACATTGTTACATTGCTGGTGGAGTTGTGAACTGATCCAGCCATTTTGGAGAGCAATTTGGAACTATGCCCAAAGGGCTCTAAAAATTTTCATACCCTTTGACCCAGCAATACCACTTCTAGGGTTCTATCCCAAAGCTATCACAAAAGTGGGAAAAGGACCCATATGTACAAAAATGTTTGTAGCAGCACTTTTTGTGGTAGCTAAGAATTGGAAAATCAAAGGGATGCCCACCAATTGGGGAATGGCTGAACAAGCTGTGGTATATGAAGGTAATGAAATACTATTGCGCTATGAGAAATGGGGATAATATGGACTTCATAACAACCTGGAGAAACCTACATGACATAACACTGAGCAAGCGGAGCAGAGCCAGGAGAACACACAAACACAGACATATGGATTCTGTGAGGACTAACTCTGACAGACTTTGCTCTTCTCAGCAACAGAAGACGGAAAGACAACTCCAAAGAACTCATGATGGAGAATGCTATATACATCCAGAGAAAGAACTATGAAGCATGAATGCAGATTGAGGCACACTTCATGCTTGCCTTCCCCCCTCCCTTTTTCTCTCTTTTCTTTTTGTTTTTGGGTAGTTTTTCTTGGTTCTGTTTCTTCTTTCTCATGATTCATTCCATTGGTCATAATTATCCACAACTTGACTAGTGTGTAAATTAATTCAATGTGAAGTTACACATGGAAGTTATATGGGATTCCATGCCATCTTGGGGAAGGAGAGGGGGAGGGAGGGAAGAAAATCTGGAACTCAAAATTATGTAGAACCGAGTGTTGTAAACTAAAAACAAAAAAAAGATAAAAAATAATTAAAAAATTATAAAAAATAAAGAAAAAAATAAATCAAGCATACTATATTTATGACATTTCTCTGATCTTTGTCCTATGATTGTCAAAAACAGAAAATAAGGTTCATATCTGTCTCCTTTTCATGATGTCCCTTCTTGTTAGTGTCTGGCCATTTCCCAAAGCATGTGGGGCTCCACTGGTCATCAATGTCAAACAACAACTAAGTATATATACCAACACTACTTCTTCCTGTCAGGCTTAAGAGCAACTATATATATATATCCAATCAATATGTCAAAAATACACAAAAAAGAAACACCCTATTAAGGCTCCATTTTTTTCAATTTATTATGATACACATGGAAAATCACACATTCAATTTTACATTGAACTTAGCATTCAGATAAAGGTCTTTTTTTCTTGAAAAAAACCAACTCATTAGCTCATTCTCATGCTGCTTATAAATATATATTGTTTTCAGTATGGATGATAGATGTAATCAGCTCACTCAGGGAAGTATCCAAGGGTATAGCAAGGTAACCTGAACTAAAACATAATAACATTCCAATCTCAGTTCTCTATTTAGTATAACTCTTCTGAGGTCAACTGTCAAATATGTGACACTCTTTACTCTTTGTGTAAAGCTCTATTTTGATTTACAGTGATATTATTCTCGCAATTATTAGTGTAATTAAAATCTGATTATTGCTACCTCAGGGCAGAGATATCACATGAGGTTCTTATTCATATTCCAAAGCCCATGAAGTTTTCAAAAATCAATTTATCATCATATAGACTATCAGGATAGAAAAGATTTTTTTAAAAAGTCTGTTCATTGTGTAAAAACTATTTTGTTATTGGGGAAAATGAGAAGAGAAGCCACATGAAACAGTGGTGAAAACAAAAGTACACTGGGAGATGTGTTTTTAAATCCTAACCCTAAATATCTGTGTGAGCAAGGGTGTTCCATTGGCTTAGAGTTGGAAGAAATCTTAATTGAAATCATGTCCAACTTCTTCATTTTATAGATGATCAAACTAAAATATCTGAGGCATGATCTAAACCTAAATCTTTCTAAATCCATGCCCATGGTCATATCATCTCTCTTGGTTTTATTTTTCTTATCTGCAAAGTGGAACTATTCACACTTGTGCTACCTTTTCCACAGAATGGCTATGAAAAAAAAGCACTTTTACTGTATTAAGGTGCTTTGTAAATGTATGTTGTAAAGATGATGATAATGATAATTACTATTATAAAGAAACCACCATGTGCCTATTCAGAAAAGGAATCTATTTTTGTTCTTCAACCTTACCATCCTTCTATCACTCATTCAGAATAAGTAACACTGAAATGTCCTTATTTAGAATGTTTTCCTTAGAGTCATTTATTTTGTTTTAGTTATATTGCAAAAAGTAGGGCTCTGGACCTTTAAAATTCAATAAGAAGATCCCAATTTCAAGCCCTCAGTCCCAGCCCCCAAATGTTTCCAATAATTGTGCACCATTAATGAAACAGATTCCCCAGGGAATAAATAGATAAGCCATTTCTGGAAGCTCCATTAGCTCCTTCAGACAGCTAAAGTGCCCTGTGGAGACTCTGACATCTTAATGAAGCTTCCAAAGTATCAAACTTAATTCTGGCACCTAAACTAAGTGCTAAGCATGTCAGGATCAACAAAGCATCATTTAAAAATTATTTTTTTTTACTAAATCTTGTCTGAGAATGAGAAACTTTAATAACGTGTGCAGAAGTTAAGTCACAATAATCAATGCTATCATCAAATATGTTCTTTATTTTTCAGTGGGGCTGAGGGAAAGAGGAATAGAATATAGTCATTTTTTTGTTAGATACTGTCAGCTAACATTTGAAATACTGTGAGTTCTTGGTGCAGTAGACATTTCCTAAGGAAATTTCTTTGACTCTGAGATTAGTTATGATAGGCCCATGGGCACAATTCTTCACAAAAGAGAATAAATTCTTTTCCCCACTCTAGTTAATAACAAAATCAAATAGAATCAAGTAGAATATAAGTCAGTGTGGGTCATATACTAATGTTAGGAGAAATATGCCCAGGGACTTGGCTCTGCCAAAATCTCTAAAGGATCAGAAGTGCATATTCTGCTGGATTAATAGTCTGATGCTTCATGTGGTTTGCAGGTCACCCTGAATCAATACAATAATAGATTTAGAGATGGGATCAACTTTTAAGGTCACCTAGTACAACTCCCTCCTTTTAATATTGAGGAAACTGAGGCCCCTAGAGGCTAATCAAATTGTTTAAGGTAATACAAATAGTAAGTGGTCAAGCCAGGACTTCAACCCAAAGTTTTTGACTCCAATTCCACAACTCTTTCTACTTTTTGGAAACCACATCGATGGATCATAAGCTCTGAGTGGTCCAACCAAACTGGAAAGGCTTTGAATCCAAAATGGATAATCAGGTGTGTGGCTGCCATTCAAAGATAAGCAAAATCAATCTTATAAAGGCAAGCTCAGCACCAGGAGACGGGCTAAGATGATGATTAATTTTTTGACCACCAAAATATTGAAGTTTGTCTGGTAGGGGATTGTAATGTGTCAGTAAAAGAAATATCTACAGCAATGAAATCAAAGATTTTATGTGTGTTTCATGAAATATCATTTCAGTGAAAGAACTAATTCTTGTAAGGGAGAAATAAAGCACATTAAGAGTTTATATTACCTTGTGCACTCAATGACTTGGTAACAACCCATAAGCAAACATATTAATGCAACTTTGGCTTTCTAACCTGTGACAAAATGACAGGAATGCTATTATATGAAACTTCTGTCTCTCAAACCTTTTCTTCTGTTGCCAATATCTAAGGATTTGAAGGTGCTCTTCCAAGATTTAGAGCAGTGTGATTCAGCAGAACTTCTGAGATATCATAAAGAAGTGTCATGGTCTTTGGAAATCCCATTAGTTTTTTTTTTTCAGATAGCTAAAGTGTTCCGAAGCATTTAGGGTCTTGCCCTATGACACATATTAACTGTATCACCCCATCTCAAGCCCCTACACAATGCTTTAAAAGAACAACTTGTAAAGAGCACCACTCTGCATTGGAGGAGGGAGTCCCTTTAACCAACTGAATCACTGTTTCAGTCCTTATTTCTATCTTTTCCAATAATATAAATTTGTTTTCATCTGACATGACCATCTTTTTACACACACATTGCTTTATACACTTAGTCATACAATAAACTCCTCTGTGCATATTTTCTGTTGACTGTGTATTTTCATTTATGTATTTGTTCCCGAGACCTGTGTTGTGTATACTTAGCCCCAGAGCCAAACCTCCGAAGCTCAAGTACGTCTTTGAAGATTGCTACTGTTGACCTGTCCTGATCATCCCTTTTTCAATCAATGATTTTAGCAGGGCATCATGAGAGATAAAAGGCCCCTGGGCTCAGCAGAGAATTGGGAAGGTTGTCCTTGGCCTTTTAGCAAAGGGAAATGAGAAAGGCTCGTCCTAAGTAGATTATCCCCATTTCCTAGTCCTTGCTCCACAAGGTAATCACCAAATATTCTCCTTTGTCTCATAATGATGCATTCTACTGCAGCCTACTCCCTTTCACCATGGCCTGTGATTTAAAATTGCCTCCTGAACACTCTCCCACCCCATCCTCTCAAACCATTCATATTTTCTCCAACATGTGTCTCAGTAGGATGTAAAGAAAGAAAAGTAATCTGATTAAATTGATCCACAATAAGGTATGAATCATTGGTCATCACTATCCACCTCAGTTCCTACACAGGCATTTACTTGTTAAGCTTAGTCAGTCTCTAATTGATATGACATTACACTCTGTGGAGGGGTCAATGGTGAACTTTCCAATAAATTCTACTACTCAGACTCATAATGTGCCATCCCTATACGAGGAAAGGCAAGGAAACATTTGCAGTTCCCCAGACACATATTTAATCTTCGGAGAAATAGTTGAGGAAGTAGTTGGGGAAGAAACTTCTCTGAAATCCTTTGATAGATACTTGGACCCTTAAAGCCAGGAGAAAAGGAGGAAAGTAATGTTTGTACCATCCTACTCCGTGAATCATGGGGTATCTTGGTGCTTAGAGATACAAATAAGGTGGTGTCAACCTCTCTGATTCTAGTCCCCCAACCTTTCGCCAATGCGGTCCTGAATCCTATCTTCTTTTTAACCATTCAGTGAAGATTAATCATAGCGAAGAGGGCTATTCCCTTGCCATCAAACCAAAATGGTACCAGGTTTTCAGTGTGTCCTTGGCCAAAATTTATTGGGAATGCTCTTTATTAGGGAAACTAGGAGGATAACCACCTGAAGTTCTCTTCCAATAGGGGCGGAGAGTTTTATTGAGCCTTCAGAACAGTTTCATACTTTACCACTGCACTTAATAAGTTCTTCTCCATTTCACTGCACTTAGGTATCACTCTTAACACTTTCTAATTTAATCAAGTAATGGTTATTTTAGGTGGGCTAAAGTTAACAGTAATGGTACACACTGATTTTTATTTATGATTAGATACTATGTAGCACAATCTCAATTATGAATATCGTATACAACATGAACTTTATCGTCATTTTATTTGATTAGAATAACCAATGTATTTCTTAATAAATATTTAGCCTTACCAAATTAGTTGCTTACATAATTTTATCCTAGTATGTAGAATGTTACTGAGTACATAATAGGAACTTAATAAATGTATGTTGAACATAATTACAAATCAACCAACAGCCATTCATCTGTAGTGCCAGACACTATATTATATAATGTAACTGTTCCTAAGTTTTTTAAAAGGTGTAAAGGTTATTACTGAATCATCTCAAATATCATACTCAGCTCAAATGTTTACAGTCACCTTTACAAACAAGAGGAATTAAAAGTACCTTCAGTGGGAAAATTCCAGGTAAATAGGATACTTATAGAATCTAGTCCCATCAATTTTAGAAAAAAAAATTCTTAGTAGGAAGTTTTTCAACCTGAATCCCAAACAAGTGGCTCCTCAATTTATAAATCCAGCCTAGTTTCAACATCACCCTCATCTTCATAGAGAGGAGGGAGAGAGAAACAGGGAGCGAAGGGATACTAGCTAATGGCTAACATTTATGTAGCACTTACTAATTGTGAGACACTGTGATAAGTGTTTTACAATTATAATCTTGTTTGACCCTCACAACAGCCCTTTGATGTAGATGCTATGAACCCCATTTTCAGATGAGTAAACTGAGAGATAGGTAAAATGATTGACCCAGGGCCACACCTAAGTAAATGTTTGAGGTTGGAATTGAATTCTGAACTTCCGAACTCCAGCCCTGGCCTTCTATCCATTTTGGGGGAGAGAGAAAAAGGAAGAAGGAAAGACAGAGATTGTGTGTATGTGTGTGCATATTGATAAGCATGCATGCATGATTGCTTCTGACTGTGTTTATGACCAAACTCACTTCAGATTGCAGGTTCCTGATGCTTCAAAGAACACATTATTCTTATCTCATCAGTAATAAAAGTCTCCATACATGAAGGAGGCATATTCACAATATTTCTTCTAATGACTAGCCTACTGTCTTATCTCCTTTTTCTTTCTTTTTATATCCAAGTTCTAAGCCTTTCATTCTAAATTTGCCTCCTCTCATTCTGTTCCGGTAGGTTGGCTACTCTTTACAAGTTTTATAAAACACATACAATTGTACAGAATGAAGGGTGGCATCCCACCTATAGATATATTTATTAAATGAAGAATGGAAATGGGAAAAAGACACTGTGGATGGAGAGCTGTCAGGAAGGCCAGGAAGGATTCAGTTCTATACTCTGACGTATACTAGGCTACGTGACCCTGATTAAGTCACTAACCTTCTCATCACCTCCAAGCAATTGTCTAAAACTTGCTTCCAGTTACAAAGTGGTGCTGAGTTTCCTCATCATGAGTTTCTTATATTAAAACTATAATTCCATTCCTTTCCAAACCTCTTTCCTTCCCCCACCCCCAAAAGGTGGAAAAGACAGCTTTGTTACATAGTCCATGGTCCATGTAATAAGGAAGTTCAAAATGTGAAAGCATGGAATGTAGGAAAAACCATTGTGCATGTAAGCTGAGTAGACAGGTGCTTTTATTTGTTATGATTTCAGGAAAATGATGGACTTATCTTTTCCTAATATTTCTACCCCTCCTGTCCTCCCATATGCCCTGTTAACTAAAAGAATAAGTGTTAATTCATAATCACCCTTTGTATCAGATTAATGCCAGATCCAAAGAAATATTTGCAGGTCTTAAGGGAATGATAAAGGGGTTGGAGATAGGGGAATGAGAAATTATAGCACATTTTAGCCAATTAAAAAAAAAAGAAGGCTACCATGGGTAGTAGGAAGAAAAGAGCACTGGATGCTAATGGCAGAAATGTTGTCTTTATCAAAGACAAATAGCTTACTTTCCAACATTTGTCTCATCCTCCAATATATGCTCTTGGCATGCATTAACTATCCCTTCCCTGTCTCCTGTCCTGGTTATCCTTCCTTTTCTTAAATGTCTAAGTTATTATCACTTAAGATTTGGTACTTGGCTTTCTTCTCTTGTCTTGTCAATTCAGTGATCAATTCTATCACGAGGGCTTCAACTTTAATTTCTACACCATCTAGCCTAGGCTCTCTTTTGAGCTGTTATTGTTCATTCATTTCAGGCAAGACCTTTATGACAAAGATACTGGAGTGCTTTGCCATTTCCTTCTCCAGCTCATTTTACAGATGAGGAAATAGAGGCAAAGAGGGTGAAGTGACTTGCTCAGGCTCACATTGCTGTTAAGTGCCCGAAGCCAGATGAACTAAGGAAGCTGAGTCTTCCTGACTTCAGGCCCAGTGCTATATGCACTGTGACTCCTAGCAGCCCATTTAGAACTTTAGTGGAATATTTCTAGCTTCCTTCTAGATACATACATGCACATATAAGCACACATATATATGTATATACACACATATGTACATACATACATGTGTGTACATACTATATATCTATAAATCAATGCATAGATATATCTCCATCCATATACCTATATATTTATATCTAGATAGATCTGCACATACATATGACATGCATTAAACATCTTAAATGAAGTGTACTCTAAGATGTGAAGGGGGGAGTCATCTGAAAGGGGAGAGAAAGGGATAAGGGAGAGATGGGGAGATGGCATTAGAGGTGGATTTAGAGCATAAAATTCAATAGATGACAAGGGTAAGAAAGGACACTTTCAATAAAGGGAAGAATGTGAACAAAGGCATAGAGATTGGAAGTACCAGGACATTATAGAAGCAGGGAATATATTTTGGCTAGATCATAGAGTGAATGGGGCGGGGGAGAAATAACCTAGAGAAGCATGGATGATGCAATGTTGAAGGTCTTAAATTCCAGGCAAGAGAGATTTTCTCCTCTAATCATCGATTTTAGCTTCAAATAAAAATATTAAAACATAAAAATAAGAACAAAAGGAAAGAAGAAAAAGACAAACAAGACTGTAAACTTAGCAATTAATTCGTGTCATTTTCAAGATATAAAAATAAAAGATATATGTAAATTCAATAAGAGTAACAAAATCATCTTCTTTGTTTTCTTAATATCCTCTGGATGTTTCTATAGTTATAATTATGGTCCATATTTTCTTTTTTGTTGATTTCCTTACTTCCCATCACTTTGTTTGTGTTCCTACATCTATTTGAAAGATAGTCACTATTTATTATGGTGTAATGATATTCCACAATGGTGATGTTCCATAATTTGTTTAGAAATTTCCTTAGGCATTTTTTCCTCCTTTCCTATTTCAATATTTGAAACACTGTTGATAGAAACATGTTTGTACAGATATTCCCCTCACCTACAACCTCTTGGAAAATACTCCTAATCAATGGAAATTAACATTTCATAACATTTATTCCATAGTGTTTCCAAAAAGATCAAATTAATTCACAGCTTCACTGCCATGATATTATTATGACTGCTTTTACCTAGCTTGTTCAACACTGAAATTTATTGTGCTGCATATGATGATTTGATGTTTGCAACCCAGTCTCAGATTATCAGAATTTGAACACTTTTGCATGCATTTCTTCCTTTTAATATTGACTACTTATATCATTTCACCATTTAAAAGAATGCTTTTTCTCTTTTTTAAGATTAATTTATTTAGAGTTTTCAACATTCATTTCCACAAGATTTTGAGTTACAAATTTTCTCCCCATCTCTCCCATCACCCACCCCAAGATGGCATGTATTCTGATTGCCCCTTGCCCCAGTCTGCCCTCCCTTCTATAACCCCAGCCCCTATTCCATTACCCCTAACTTTCTTGTAGGGCAAGATAGATTTCTATACCCCATTGCCTGTATATCTTATTTCCCAGTTGCATTGAAAAACAATTTTTGACATTTGTTATTAGAACTTTGAGTTCCAATGCTCTCCCTTCTTCCCTCCCCACCCACCCTCCCCAAAAAGGCAAGAAATTCAATATAGTTTACACATGTATCATTATGCAAAACAGTTCCATAATACCCATTTTGAAAAAGACTATATTTCCCTCCTTCCTATCCCATCCCCCATTTATTGAACTTTCTCCTTTGACCCTGCTCCTTTTTAAAAGTGTTTGCTTCTGGCTACCCCCTCCCCCAATCTGTCCTCCCTTCTATCATCCCCCCCACTCCCTTTCCCCTTACTTTCATGTAGGGTGAGATACACAATTGAGTGTGCATGTTATTCCCTCCTTAAGTCAAATTCAATGAGAGTAAGGTTCACTCATTCCCTTTCACCTTCCCTCTCTTCCTTTCTATTATGAGATCTTTTCCTTGCCTCTTTTATGTGAGATAATTTACTCCATTCTATCTCTCCCTTTCTCCTTCTCCCAATATACTCCTCATTCACCCCTTAATTTTATTTTTTTAGATATGATCCCATCACATTCAACTCACTCTGTGACCTCTGTCTCTATATGTATATATTCCTTTTAATTACCGTAATACTGAGAAAGGTCTCATGAGTTACAAATACCATCTTTCCATGAAGGAATGCAAACAGTTCAATTTTAGTAAGTCCCTTCTGATTTCTCTTTTCTGTGTACTTTTTCATACTTCTTGTTTCTTGTATTTGAAAGTCAAATTTTCTATTCAGCTCTGGTCTTTTCATAAATAATGCTTGAAAGTCCTCTATTTCATTGAAAATCCATTTTCCCCTGAAGCATTACACTCAGTTTTGTTGGATGGATGATTCTTGTTTTTAATCCTAGCTCCTTTAACCTCCAAAACAGCATATTCCAAGCCCTTCAATCCCTTAATGTACAACCTGCTAGATCTTGTGTTATCTTGTTTCAACAATCCAGCTAGCAGCTGCTGTGAGGGTGTAAAGCCAACAACAATCAGCTCACAGAACACTGCAAACCCAGGTCCTTTTCATCCTCTTTACTAAGGAAAGCAACATTAAGGGGTTAACAATCTTACTTTAATCCAGCATACAAATATCATTTACTTAATTCAGGGGAAAAAACCAGCACCATGAATTACAGACCAAATACAATTAGTAGTTATCAACATCTGGGTGTTCATCTGGGGAGCTCATTATAACATCTGGCCCAGAGTCATGCGCCACTCCTGCTGTGGCTCAGAACTCTGAGAGAGAACACTAACCTCTGCACTTACATATCCTGTTCAGGGCCCCAAAGGCGCTTACCTCACCCAGGCTGGGCATGGAGAAGTTCCCCACCCCCAATATCACATCAGATAGAAATCAATGGCTCCCAATTGTCTCAGTGCTGAGAAATACAAAAACATCCCACTTGATCTGCCCCATTCAAACAAAGGCCAGAATCATTAAAGGTCAAGAGCAAAAAGTCCCACCTTAATTTCTATTACATATCTGCAACCAGATCCAAGAAGGGCAAAGCAAAAGAATCCTACCTCAGCACCAGCAAAGAGATCCCTGCACTCTTGTTCTGATCAGCTGCTTGATTCCCCCCACTATCTGTAGGCCTGGAGCTCTAGAAGCAGCAGCTGCTGCTGCCAGGACCACTGCAGCCCCCTGGGTCTGGACCATGACCTTCTCTCACTGAGGTCCAAGAGTTTTCCCATTGACTTGCTAAATTGTCTTTGAAGTTTGTGGGTTGAGAAGTCTGGAAACTGCCACAGCTCATTGATTCAGTGCTCTGAGGCCTACTCTGCCTGGTCTTCTCCAGCCTTGTCTGTGCAGGTGCAGCCCATGCTGCACTGCCTCTGCTCCCAGAAAGGTGTGATAGACCCTTCCCAGCCACTATCCAGGCCATCTTGGGCAAGAGGCTTGTTTCACTGTGTCATTCCATGGGTTCTGTAGCCCTAGAATTTGTTTAGAGTCATTTTTACAGGTGTTTGGAGGAATTTGAGGGAGAGCTAAAGCAAGTCCATGATTTTACTCCACCCTCTTGGCTCTGCCTCCAAGAATGTGTCTTCTTATATGTTTGAGTGAGTTACTTATAAATCTTAGATGTCAAACTTCTATCAGATATGTTCATTAAAAAAACTCCCATCTGTTTTTCTTTTACTTCTTCAGGATACACAATATTTTGTTGTATACTTTATATTTATATGTAATTGGATTTATGCATGTTATTTTGACCTTTCTTATAAGCCAAAGATTTTAAAGAAATTTTCCTTCTTCACCATTGTAGAAGTTTCTCCTCTCTTTTTTGATCAGAAAAGGGATAATTCTTTTGAAATTTATTGTGGTGCAATGGTGTCAAGTAGGTGTCTTCAGATCTTTTATTCAAAGTCTGTTCAATTATTCCAATAATTTTTGGATGAAATGACAGAATTAGAGATAAATGAAATGTTGAGAATGAAGCCCAGAGATTTTAAGCCATTTGCCTAAAATCAATGAGTAATTACAGAGTAGGGGTTCGAACCCAGGTCCTCTACCTACAAATCCATTGGTCATTATAATACTCTATTTTTAAAGTTGCACGATGAATTATTTTCTTTATAATTTGTGATCTTGATTTTATAAAACACTAGTCTAGTCTATGAGGCAGCCAGGTGGTGCAGTGGATAGAGTGCCAAATGTGGGTCAGGAAGACTTTCAAACACTTAATAGTTGTGTTGCCCTGGGCAAGTCACTTAACCCTGTTTGCCACAGTTTCCTTATATGTAAAATGAGCTGGAGAAGGAAACCATGAACCATGCCAATATCATTGCCCACAAACCTCAAATGGGGTCACTATCAGACATGACTGAAATGACTTAAGAACAAGAATTCTAGTCTACTATTCCATTTGTTTCTAGATCATGTTTAATATTTTCTGTTGATCTAATTTTTAAAATTTTAATCTACTAGACTGTTTTTATAATTATATAATTAGACATTTGGAAGCATAGATCTCCCTCTCATTTACATAATCTATTATTCTACATTAATATTATTGTAAAGATAAATTCTGTTAAGGAGGCTATTGCAATAGCCCAGATGAGCAATAAAGAGAACATAAAGTTGAAAGGTCACTATAAGGATGGAGAGAAAAAGACACGACAGGAAAATGGTAAGCTATGACAACTCAACACATATGACAGCATAGATAAATGAGAATGAAGAGTCAAGAATGATTCTAAGGCTGTGATCCTGAATGACTAGAAGGATGATGATAACCTTGT
This sequence comes from Trichosurus vulpecula, assembly GCF_011100635.1. NCBI lineage: Eukaryota > Metazoa > Chordata > Mammalia > Diprotodontia > Phalangeridae > Trichosurus > Trichosurus vulpecula. Next base: position 15,800,526 of record NC_050578.1, read on the forward strand.
CAGAAATAATTATTAGGAAGAGGGATGGAATCCGGGAGAAAGATAGGGAACTCCGTTTTGAATATGGTGATTTTAGATGCCTGCAGGACACTGAGTTTTACATGTCTGATAGGTAGCCAGTGATGGAGTTTGGATGTCAGTAGGGACTAGGACTAGATGAACAGATTTGGGAATCACCTGCATGGATATTATAACTGAAACCATGGGAGGTGATGAGATTATCAAGATAGAAAATGTAGAAAAGAGAAGGTGACCCAGGGCAGAGCCTTGGCATATAACCATAGTTAGGTGGTGGGATATGGATGATGAGCCATCAAAAGATATCAAGGAGGGATAGTGAAAAGTTTTAAGATAAGCAAATTGTAAACCTTTATAAGGAATACAATGGAAGCCTTATTAAGGACAAAATAAAGGAATTATCTTATAACAGTGAAAGCACAACTGATATTAGATAAAAACAAAAATGAAAAACTGCAATCCCTTGAGGAAATTATATGTTATTTCTTCTAGGATTTTGTTATTCTTTATATGTTTTAATCCTTGTACTGAGTAAAATTTAAATTTTGAGGAAAATTTGATATTTAATTTTTATCATTGTTAAATTTTTAAAAATAAATTGCATATTTTTCTTACATTCTACTATTCTGCTAAAATTATTATTTTTGTTCATTTATTTTACATTTATTTAACACAATCACTATATCCTCCCTGTATGTATTCATTACCTCCTTTCCTTTTTACTTAAAATTTAGACCATAATGATTAGTTTTTAAAAGTTTATTTTTATTCATTTGTTTCCCCTTACCCCCTTTGCCAAACTTGACTTCCAGCCTTTTAGTTTAGTAATCGGTGGAAAGAATCCTGAAGATGATTTGCTTTCCTTCTATGGGGTTTTTCAGAGAGGCATTTGTTAAATCAAATTCATCATTGATTTGATGTCCTCCATGATTATTACATTGAGATGTTTAATATCGGTAATATTTCTGTGTTGCTCTGCCAATAATAAGTGTTTACTCTGAAAAAGTTTATGACTCAAACTACCTAGCCTATGGTTGTTTTGCTTTCCCTGCATGAAATTTCTATGTTGTCAATAATTGGTTACTCACATTTTAAATATTCATTTTAAGTTTTCTTTGGTGAAATCTTCCTTTAATAATTTTAATATATATTTGAATTTTCTAAAATATGACAATTTCTCCAGTTGGAATTTTTTGTTGTGTTGAATGATTTTTTGGGGGGGTGAGGACAGAAGTATACTCCTATTTGGGTAGCAAATTTTTGAACAAAACTCATATTATTTTGATTTATAATATAACATAGGCCCACTTTATCAATCTTAGTTTTAGGCAGAAAATTTTACATGATTTAAATGTACATTTTTGATCCTGTTCAAGATGGGTTTTTTTAGTCCATTTATGAAATGATTGCTCATTATACTTTTGATTTTTAACAACACTGGGTCAGGTAAGCCTGGGTCTCATCCTTTCTGATGTTCTTTGGATTCTGCTGATCAACAGTCTGTCCCTTGAGTTCAGTAATTCTGGATAATATTATTTCATGATTTCCAGATGTGCAGTAGTCATCTTCTCTTTTTTGGAGGCCAACAATCTTTACACTCTCTATGAGGTCTACCTTCCAGTTATGTCACATGTATTAGGTTATAAGCTTGTTTCTACATAAGTCAGTTTTTTTCATTTGTTTTCATAACTGTTCTGCTTTTACCTTTTTGTCTTCTGAAATATCATATGTATTTCTAGGTGGTTCCATTTGTTTATATTATCCATGGATAATTCTAAAGTTGTCCCTGCCCTCATGTCACTGCCTCCCTCACAGGTTTAATTTTACCTTGTTTTTTTTTTACTCTCTTTTAGTGCAGTCAGAACTTTTGACAATTTACTTTAATATATTTATCATTCATCATGATGAGTTTTGTGATGTTTCCAGCTTTGGTGAAAAATGGTGATGTAATTTTTCCTTTATGATTTTTCCTTTGGTGCCTTTTACTTAATAAAATGTGTTCACCATGTTGGAATTTTTTCTCTCTTGCTTGTTCATTTCTTTCATTACTCCTTTTTCTTGAATGTGAATTAATCTTCTTTAAAGGTTTTTAGCTGTGTTGTTTTATGTGGATTTGGGGGAACTAGGTGTATATATATATATATATATATATATATATATATATATATATATATATATCATCCATCTATTCATCTATCCATCTCTTGTTCTGTATCTCTCTTATAATATATCATATTCTTCCTTGGAGTCTACATAAAGAATTTTGTGGCATAATGAGCCACAGGAGATATTTGAAGAGAAAAATGTTGTAACTGGATACTCAGGTATTTGTATATATTCCCCCAAAGCACCTAGTACAGTACTATGCATATAGTGGGTATTGCATAAACACTTTTTCAAAATCTTTCGTCATTTACACCTCTGGGGGGAAAAAAACCTATTTACTTTTCCTAAACCTTCACGGGAAGATGACTTCAAATGTTCATTAGCTTTTTTCTTAGAATCACAGTAAAGTGAGGGGGGAAGGCTTCCATTCCATTATACTTAGAAAATTTTTCACTAGCACATTTATTACCCAGTGTTTAGCAAGAACTCCTTTTTATCTAAAGCTCACCTAGCATAATATCATGGTGGTTGCAATCTAGTAAGTAGTAAAAAACAAAGAGTTGGGGCAGCTAGGTGGCGCAGTCAGTAGAGCACCGGCCCTGGAGTCAGGAGGACCTGAGTTCAAATCCGGCCTCAAACACTTGACACATGTACTAGCTGTGTGACCTTGGGCAAGTCACTTAACCCCAACTGCCCTGCCAAAAATCAAAAAAAAAAAAAAAACAAAAAAAACAAAAAAAAAAAAAACAAAGAGTTGGCAGAGCCAAGATGATGGCTGGTAAACAGGGACTAGAGTGAGCTCCCTACCGAGTCCCTCCAAAAACCTATAAAAAGTGGCTCTGAAACAATTCTAGAACGGCAGAACCCACAAAACAGTAGAGGGAAGCAGGGCTCCAGGACAGCCTGGATGGTCTCTGGTGAGGTCTATCCCACATGGAGCTGGGAGCTGGGAACGGAGTGGAGCAGAGCCCAGCCTGAGCGGTGTGGACCAACCAGAGCAGAAGCCGGGCAGAGGGGGCCCTAGCGCCCTGAATCAGTGAGCTGCGGCAGTTACCAGACTCCTCAACCCACAAACACCAAAGACAGCGGAGAAGATTAGTGGGAAAAGCTGCAGGAGTGGAAGGAGTTCTCCGTTGGACTTCCAGCCCTGGGGGCAACGGAGGTGGGGCAGCTACAGCTGCTGCTGCTTCTGGCCCCAGACCCACCTGGTGGGAGGAATTAAGCGGTGGATCAGAGCAGGAGTGCACAGCCTGCTGAATATCTAAGCCCAGTCCGGGTTGGGGGTTCTTGGGGAAGGAGCAGTGCTGGTGTGGCAGAGGCAGCACCTCCCCGCCAAACGTGGAACATAGAACTCTGTAGTCTACAAGCAGTCATACCCCACTGAAAATCTCAATGGTCAAGTTAGTTGGCTGGGAATATGGCCAGGCAGCGAAAACACACCCAGATTCAGTCTCAGACTTTGCATTCTTTCTTTGGTGACAAAGGAGACCAAAACACACAGCCTAAAGAAGTCAACAAAGTGAAAGAGCCTACACCAACAGCCTCCAAGAAAAACATGAACTGGTCCCGGGCCATGGAAGAGCTCAAAAAGGATTTGGAAAAGCAAGTTAGAGAAGGAGAGGAAAAATTGGGAAGAGAAATGAGGAGGATGCGAGAAAACCATGAAAAACAAGTCAATGACTTGCTAAAGGAGACCCAAAAAAAATACTGAAAAATACACTGAAGAAAACAACCCCTTAAAAAACAGAATAACTCAAATGGCAAAAGAGCTCCAAAAAGCCAATGAGGAGATGAATGCCTTAAAAGGCACAATTAGCCAAATGGAAAAGGAGGTCCAAAAGACCACTGAAGAAAATACTACTTTAAAAATGAGATTGGAGCAAGTGGAAGCTAGTGACTTTATGAGAAATCAAGATAGTATAAAACAGAACCAAAGGAATGAAAAAATGGAAGACAATGTGAAAAATTTCCTTGGAAAAACCACTGACCTGGAAAATAGATCCAGGAGAGATAATTTAAAAATTATTGGACTATCTGAAAGCCATGATCAAAAAAAGAGCCTAGATATCATCTTTCAAGAAATTATGAAGGAGAACTGCCCTGATATTCTAGAGCCACAGGGCAAAATAGAAATTGAAAGAATCCATCCATCGCCTCCTCAAATAGATCCCAAAAAGAAATCTCTTAGGAATATTGTCGCCAAATTCCAGAGCTCCCAGATCAAGGAAAAAATACTGAAAGCAGTGAGAAAGAAACATTTTGAGTATTGTGGAAACACGATCAGAATAATCCAAGATCTGTCAGCCTCTACATTAAGAGATCGAAGGGCTTGGAATACGATATTCCAGAGGTCAATGGAGCTAGGATTAAAACCTAGAATCACCTACCCAGCAAAACTGAGTAGCATCCTCTAAGGCAAAATATGGATTTTCAATAAAATAGAGGACTTTCAAGCTTTCTCAGTGAAAAGACCAGAACTGAATAGAAAATTTGACTTTCAAACACAAGAATCAAGAGAAGCATGAAAAGGTAATCAAGAAAAAGAACAAGAAAAAGAAATTGCAAGGGACTTACTAAAGGTGAACTATTTCGTTGACATTCCTACATGGAAAGATGACATGTATGATTCATGAGACCTCAGTATTAGGGTAGCTGAAGGGAATATGCATACATATATGTTTATGTATATATATATATGTGAATGTGTATGTATATATCTATGTGTATATATACATATATACACACACATATATATACATACATACATACACACACACACACACACACACACACACAGAGAGAGAGAGAGAGAGAGAGAGAGAGAGAGAGAGAGAGAGAGAGAGAGTGCGCGGACACAGGGTGAGTTGAAGATGAAGGGAAGATATCTAAAAGAAAGAAAATCAAATTAAGGGATGAGAGAGGAACATACTGAGAGAGGGAGATAGGGAGTGATAGAATGGGGTGGATTATCTCGCACAAAGGTGGCAAGAGGAAGCAGTTCTGTGGGAGAAGGGGAGAGGGCAGGTGAGGGGGGAATGAGTGAAACTTGCTCTCATCAGATTTGGCCTAAGGAGGGAATACCATACATACCCAATTGGGAATCTTACCCCACAGGAAAGAAGAAGGAAGAAGATAAAAAAGGGGGGGGATGATGGAGGGGAGGGCTGATGGGGGTGGAGGTAGTAAAAAACAAACACTTTCAAAAGGGGACAGGGTCAAGGGAGAAAACTGGATAAAGGGGGATTGGTTGGGAAGGAGCAAAATATAGTTAGTCTTTTACAACATGAGTATTGTGGAAGGGTTATACATAATGATACACATGTGGCCTATGTTGAATTGCTTGACTTCTTAGGGAGGGTGGGTGGGAAGGGAAGAGGGGAGAGAATTTGGAACTCAAAGTTTTAAAAACAGATGTTCAAAAACAAAAAAAAAAAAGTTTTTGCATGCAACTAGAAAATAAGATACACAGGCAATGGGGCATAGAAATTTATCTTGCCCTACAAGAAAGGAAGGGAAAAAGGGATGGGAGGGGAGGGCTGACTGGGGAACAGGGCAACCAGAATATACGCCATCTTGGAGTGGGGGGGAGGGTAGAAATGGGGAGAAAATTTGTAATCCAAACTCTTGTGAAAATCAATGCTGAAAACTAAATATGTTAAATAAATAAATTTAAAAAAACCAAAGAGTTTGTTCTTGTTCTTGAAAATCAAACTCTAAACAATAGCTAGAAGTTATATAGCATTTTAATGTTTTCAAAATGCTTGACAAATATTATCTCATTTTATTCTCATAACCACCCTGCAAGGTAGATGATATTATGATCCCCATTTTACATTTGAGGAAATTGAGGCAGGTAAGGGGCTTGCCCAGAGTCACATGGCTAATAAATGTTTGATGCTGGATTTGAACTCAGGTTTTCCTCACTCTAGATCAAATGTTCTAGCCCCTGTGCGTTCTAGCTGCCTTATCTTCTTCACTGCCTGAAAAAATATTACTAATAAAAATCTCCAGAAATAATTTGTTTCCAAGGAAGAAGATATGAAGACAAATCTTCTGTGCCAGAAATCACTTCATAGGCTTTGAAGTAAAGCATTATGATGGTGTCAGATAATTCACACATTCAGTTTGACATGGAATGCTTTCAACATTTTAGAAAATATTTATCCTAATTTACTCAAATCCCAAGTCTGTGTTGATATGGAACTGTTATAATGGAAAATAAAATTGTATGTTGTGAAAATAATAAAATTAAATGAAATATTTTTGGCAGTTTCCCTCCTTCTGTCATTTGTTCTGCCTTTGCCTCATAATCATCACTTATCTGCATTTCAAAGAAGCCTGAACACTGAAGCTTTGTTCTTTGCTTTATTACTATAAGAACTAGAACATGAAGACCAAAGAAAAGAAAAGCTTTGTAGAGACATTTTCTCAGTAAAAATGAGTAAAAAACTTTTTAGAATTGTAAGACTTCCACATTCAGATTTCTAACCTCAATTTCTGTGAGCCTTTCACTTGGACCTATTTCAAGAGACAACCTCTTTGAAAGCCTATACCTTTTTATCTTTATCTGTTTCCACATATGACATATTCGTCCATTTCCCATTAGTGATATTTCATAAAATAATGTTGAATTAGAAAATGACAAAAATATCTGTCATAGGCAACAACTGGACAGAAAGGAAATTTAAACCTTTTTTTTTCCTAATCAGTTATTGAAATGGTATCAATTTCATAAGCATGCATTAAGCTGCAACCACATATATAGAGAGAATCATGGTAGCCCATAGAGGAGAGATGAAGTGTGGCAAAGACACAACTTGTATAGGTTTGCAAACAGCAAAAGAGAAACTCAAAGCTAGGCATATGGTTATGTTTGTATGTCAGTTGGGAAGGAGGAATGGAAAAGAGAAGAAAAGAGTGGTGAGGAGAGATTTTCTTAAGTTCTAGAATTCTTTTTCCTCAAAGGAATGTTCTATGACATTCAGCAATGTGAGTTTATTTGCCAGCACTTCAGAATTGTCTTCTAAAAGCACTATCTCTAGGGCTGCCACTACATATACTCAGTTCTTGACCTCTTGGCTGAAACTTCAAGTGGTAAAAGTGCTAATTACGAAGGCGATTTCTGTGACACAGATTTCTGTCCACTAGGAACATAGCCAAGAGAAGCAGGTTCTTTAATTGGAATTGCAGTTTAGCCATCAAATGGAAACAACAGTTTTAGTCTGGAGTTTGGCCAATGGATGAAAATACAGAGACAAGTTTTGTAATTTAAGAGCTTGATCTAGTCAGTATCCATATTATATTTGAGTTTTTAGAAATGAGTTCCCTCTAGTTTTTATTTTATGAATCACTACAGTACGAACATGAATATTCTGCTAGACTGAAAGTTGTATCTTTTGATAAAATATAAAATTATGATTAAAATTATTTAATTATAATTTTGACTTTCATAAACAGAAAAAAATACAATTGCATGTAGGCAGAATTATGCCAAATTTATGACATTGTCATATCTATAACATTACATGTTTCATATAAATTGTGATGTGGTGTTAGATAATTCATGTAGAATTCTAATGGTCAAAATATCTTTTGCCTCTATGTATTCAACTTCTCTAATTTAATATGTATTCTGCCTCATGCTTTATGGAAATGATTGAGTGCCTATTGTGTTCTCTTTGTACCTGTATCTTCATTTTAAAAGGTACCCATATCTGCCTTATGTTCCCAATTTCAGAAGAGATTTATTTCTCCTACTCCAGAACTAACCCTTTTACTAACTTCTGTACCCCATCCTTCCCATCTTTTACAGGATCCAGTCCCTATAATTGTTGACTCCACATTGCATCTTTAGCACCTTTTCTTTGTGCGAATCTTCCTATTTACCTTCCCACTGTAAAGACATACTAAAAATTAAATAAAAACACCTAACTTTCCCAGATACCAATCTCTCTAGCTATTCCTTACAGAATATTATAATGAGTATAACATTATTCAAAGTCAGAAGACCTAAATTCCAGTCGTATTTCAGATGCCTAATTGTTATATAACTGAAACTGTTATATAGCTGATATAACATCTCTCTGAGCTTGAGTCTTTTGGTCTGAAAATTGAGATTATCCAATATAACAATACCTGCTCCATAGGAAGTTGTGACAGGGTCATTTTAAAAACCTTAAACTATTTATGTGTAATTTTTAATAACTTTATGACTCAACTTTCTTCAACCATGTGTTACTCATATACTGGTTCTAGTTTCTGTTCCCTTACTTTCTCCTTATCCTTTCAGTCTGGTTTCACTCCAATCAATCTACTTAACTGCATTTTTTATTATTTACTAATATGTCCCTACTTGCCAAATATGTTAAGTTTTCTCCTCAGTTCTCATACTCTTTGAAATCTCTTTATATTTGGCATTACTAATTACACTTACTTGAAAAGCTCTCCCTCTATGATTACCTGAAATAGGTTTCTTTTCCCAAGCAGAGAGGGAATATGTAGATAGAAAAAAAGAATGGTGAATATTCATTATTTCAGACCCTTACTCCAAAGGAATTTTACTAATATCTACTGGTTCATTTGTAAGAGGTTCTAGTTTCCTTTTTCTATCACAAGATAAAATTCCATAGTCTCTTAATATCTGGACTCTATCCAGAAACAGTCTAGTCTCTGGACAAAGTTACCTTTCAACCTTTCATGTATTCAGCTTTTATGTATGACTTTGCTTCCCTCCAACAGAGCAAAATGGGAGACAAGAAATGACAATGATATGGATAGTAATATGTATTAGACCCTTTTGGAATGAATGAATAATCCACTGATATCTTGTATGCTGATCATTAAACTTTGTAGTCATACTAAAGCAAATTGACTGAATCTGTGTTTTTTGAAACCCTTGAACCTGATTATCTTGCCACTTATTTTCCCCATTTTCTTTATCTCATTCTTCAACCATGTGTCTCTTCTATATTCTGTATTCCCTTATGCCATTTTCTATTATTTCTTCATTGATAAACTTATGTGCTCTGGTGTTCTAACTATAAATCTATGCAGTTGACTGTTCAAGCTTGATTTCTCACTTGGAATTACAACCTATTCATCCAGCTGCCTGTATTGATTGACTGATTTCCATGTGAATGTTCTAATATCACCACAACCAAATATCCCCATATCTTCAATATGTCTATTCTTACCAGTTATCTCATTTATGTTGGTGATATATCCATGCTATTATTATCTAGGCTAGAAAATTTTGGGTTATCTAAACTTTTCCCTCATCTTTATACCAAATCACTAGAACCTCTTGTTATTGTTCCTTTGCAATGTCCCTCAATTTTATCTCAATCTCCATTCCAACTTTCTTTCTTTTCCAATCCACCTAGCCATAATACTAGTATATTGGATTTTCTAAAAGAGAGTTTTAAGATGACCTTGCTCCTCCATCCAGGAGCCTGTAGTAGATCCATAAAGAACAAAAGTCTAGAACTATGAATGCATATATAACAATATAAGTGCCATATTCAAATTCCCTCATATGATTTTCTGGTCTCTCCTCAACCTAGACACACTATCTATCCAACTCTTTATGAACATTTATGGTACCTTTTTTGTTAGTCACTGTCATGCAGTGCTAGCTACATTAGAGATACTTAATATGTGGGCTTTATTGATTTGTAGCTGTATTTATGCTTCTGAACATTTGCAATTCTACTTCAAAGCTTCAAGAGATATGAATTTGTTAGTTTTGGAACTCCCTCCAGTCAGCTGTTGCAGCTGAAATGTCCATGACTCAATATCCATGAGAAAACCACGATGAGATTCTATAAACTTAGCTAAGGCAATACATTAATGATTGACATATTATTCATTCCCAGGTCATTTTAGACTATGAAAACATCAGACAATCAAAATTCAGTCACTCAGCAAGTTTCTTCTAGGTACTGTGCTAGTGACATGTTGTTTGTTCCTGGAGAAAATACATACTCACACCCATACACAAACATACATTTACCAGATGTGTATCCACACATATAAATATATAGTCATAAGGGATCTCAGAAGCCATCTAAGCTTATCTGATACTGAAGGAGGCAAAGTATATGTAAAACTAATAACATAAACACATAAAAGAAAACATATCAATAAATACTTAAAAGTTATGTTGCACAAATTGAGAATGTAAGAATTATGGTGGTCAGATGAGATTCATTAAGGAAAATTTCTTGTGGTAAATTTTAAGGTGATTCTTATACTTTACATCCTTGCAATTTAAGCTTTCTATCCTTCTAAGGAAGGATTGCTATAGGGAAGGGCATTCCTCACATAGAGAGAGGAGAGATTCCTCCTTAGATATCTTAAACTCAACACAAATGACACAATGAGGGAGAGTAAGTTGTATGCTGAGGGAGACAAGCAGCTCATTTTGATTTTTTAACTTGTTTTAAAGGAAAAATGAGAGACTGGTTGAATTCAGTGGAGGGGGCAAATGGACGACTTCCCAAAGCAGCTTAAAGAGCCTATACCTTATAATTGTCAGGAAATAGCTTTACTAGTTTTGAGTTAGGAAACAGTTATGAGAATTGTGCCCAAGGAAGATCATTTTGGCACATGTGGAGGTTGAATTGGAGCAGGAAGAAACCAGAATATAGTTTCAAGAAAATCAAAGAATAAAGTGGAAGAAATTCAAGTAATTTCCTTTTTCTAAGCCTCTAGCTCTCTTAATTCTAACACCTCATTAGCTCATTACTCTCTTTCTTTTTTTCTATTACAAGCATGCTATTCTACAGGGGGTGGAGAATTGTTTTCATCTGATAATCATGCAGTGAAATTCTTGAAATTCTAAACATAACATAATATGTTATGCAAACCTCTTCACAAAGAAAGATTTCTTATTTCACTTTCCTTTTACCAGGTGTATTTCCAATGATCTCTACAGAACCAAAAATAGAGTACAACCTGGCAAAGATAATTTTTAAAACAGATTCTTTCGAGCCTACCCTCTTCCTTGGGGCTAACCCTCAGGAAAGTTGTGAAGTTTATATACATTCCTATTATGTAGTTCATCTGTCCATTCTAAGTCAATGGCTCTCTTTACTGTTTGCTGTTTTGTGACCATAATGATGAAAATTGCAAGTAAGCAGGGAGATACTATGGATGACATATTGGTGACCTTACTATTTTACTTCATCTATTATGCCCCTAGTCTTTCTGGTCTTGCATACTAACTACTGGGTTCTCAGAGAATTGATTTCTGTCGGATGGTAGAGGTATTCAATGGCAAATGAATATATAGAGAATGTTTTAATTATCTAATCATCTCAATGTGTCATTTGTCAATTGAGCTCTAGTCCCACTTCATTACATATTGGACATTTTTAGCTAGATGTTCCTCAGATATCTTAAGATCAACATTTCTAGAATGAAACTAATCCTTCCCCTCCCAAAAATGCCCCTCTCCAAATTTCCTTGATTCTGTTGAAGTCAGCACTATCCTTCCAGTCACTGAATTTCACATCTATTGTGCCATTCTCAATTTCTCATTCTCATTCCACATATAAAAGCAGGTGACAAATATTATTACTTTCATCTCCATGATATCTTCCACATACATCCCCTTCTTCCTACTTACAAAGCCACTGCTCTTCTTCAGGCCCTCATCATCTCTCACCTAGATAATTTTTCTAACTTCCTAAATTGCTTTCTCATCTCAAGTCTCAAGTCTCATCCTAACCCAAACTATTGTCCATATTGTCCAGCTGATATTCCTAAAGTTCAGGCCTGAATTATGGCTCAGTATACTCCTCACCCTTGTCCAACAATAAACTTCAGTGACTCCATATCTGAGATTGAGAATTAAACATATACTCTTCTGTTAGGATTTTAAAACTCTTGGTCTGTCCCCAAACTACCTTTCCCCTTATTACAAATTGTTACTCTTTCCCACACTCCATGCTGCAATCAAACTAGTTTTATTATTATTTTCTTATATTTAACTCAATTTTTCATCTCTCCAGGAATGGTTTTCTCACCACCACTTCTTGGAATCTCTATTTGCCTTGAAGACTCAGTTAATAGGATCACCTCACACCTTCCACATCCAAACCTATAGATACAGAATGTTTTTAGAGCCGTGAAAAACATTTGGGAAGATAACTACTATTTCACAACAATTCCTAATTTGGAGATCATTATGACAATTAAAAATACAAGGAAAGTAAACACCCACAAATGAAGGAATATCATCATAGAAATGATGGAAAATTAACATTAATACATTGGGCTTCTCCATCACATTTTCCTAGCCTAATAATATTTTTTTATATTATAGTAGCTTTTTACCTAGTAGAATAAGTCAAACATAATATTAAATTAGCACAAGAATAGATAAAATCACCATATAGGCTAACACAGAAATAGCCTGAACAAGTAGGGGAATGGCATAGTAATAAAATAAACCATAACCACCACACTGTAGTGATCAAAAGCAACATCATCAAAAGTTTATTCCATTTAATTCCTTATGGGCTAATATATATGACTACTGATTTATAGCTTCAAGTGAGGTAGCTCCTAATTATCCTGAAAAGGGTGACTTTGAAAGTGGAGATTTAATTAAATTATGAATAAATAATACTGAAGTTAGGGCACACTTTTACATATAATAGCTTTTTTTGTTCTATGAACAACGATATCAAGAAAAAAATGTAGTTACTTTTCAAAGGTCCAAGAACTATTTCTTTATGAAAACCACTTTTATACAATGTTGTCATTATGGGGAGCTTTCCTTTCCAGTACTACTTAAGGTAGTTTTGTACTTTATTGGTCACCCCATAGAAACAAATATTTCATTTTCTATTGAAGTTGAAAGTTTGTTATTAAATGAAGGACTACTCTAATACCAAACTGTAACATGGCCAAGAAAATATGTTCATAGTCATGAAAAACAAAACTAAAAGGAAGTTGAAAAAAAAGAACAAAGTAGAGTTGATACTTCCACACTGAACCTCCATATGTGTAGAAATTTCCTTTATATCATTTCAATAGGTGCAGTTTAAGACTACAGTAATTTCAGGTAACATAAAAACTTTCAGAAGCTACAATCAATTTATACATATTATCAATTATTTCAATAAATATTATGCAACCTAGTTACTTAAGCGCATCTTTGAAGAGATATCTTGACTCAATAGCATGCAAAAATAAAGTGTCACTACACACATTTAAAATATAATTGTCTATAGAAATTTTAGTAATCCTACCCTCCCAATTCCAAATAATGAAAAATGCTTGTAACAGAAAAAGTCAATTTCCTCAAAATTGTTCACTACTTTTTTTCATGGAGAAAGATGATATATTTTAATTTTAGGGTATAAAAGTAAAATAATATCCAGTTATGAGAATTCACTATATCATCTGTTTTCTAATAAAGTAAGTAGATCTCAATAGTTTTAACTAGGAGAGCCATGCATTCTTATTCCATTTAAATAGTAGAGATTATCATAAGTTTCAAGAAAGCATGAAGTTGTATGAAATTTACATAAATGATTTGAAGTTGTGCTTCAAACACCTGCCCCCCTTATTCTTATTCTTTCATTTCATAAATAAAATATGCAATAGTATTAAAAGTACACATTCATACTTGCTCTAATTCCTTCCTCTTACATGCAGACATGCTTGACCTCCACTCCTACATTCTTTGATATGATTTCTTCAACATGTTTAAAATATATCCCAAAGGTTTCCAACACTAAGAAATTAAACTGATAATGAGTACACTCTTAAATGGAAAGAAAAATCATTGTAGAACAGAATTCTAGTTACTATTATGGCAAGCTCATTAGTACTGAACTGATCTATTACATACCAGTGAATTTTACCTTTAATTGGTGGAAGGAAAGCACCATACAATACTTTGATAAGTAGAATTGGAACATTTTTAATTTAAAATTGAGAATCAAAAAATATGATAACGATTCCACACTCTTTGTCTACTCTCCCCCTTTTCCTTCTTGTAAGATTTTTTAAAAGAGCAAGAATTTTCTAAGAAATAGCTAGCAGTCAAAAAATTCTCACTGAACCACAGTATGGGCTTATTTCTTAAGACTAATTGTTTGAAGAGGTGGATTATCAGATTAATGTTTTTCTTAAACAATTCTGACCCTAGTAAATATAATGAAAGATTTTAAGGGAAATCCAATTAAAGAGAATTCAAATCTCTTTACATCAATTTCCCCTCTGTTATTCTAGGATTCAGTACTTCTCTTCCCTTAAGAATTGTCCTTTTCTGAGAAACGTTCCTGAACTCCAATTTATACGTTTAAAATGTCAAGTTACCCATAATGAGTTATCAAACTTTGTATAACTTTTGTATATAAAATAGCAGGCTTGGAAAACTGAAATGGGTTCAGAACCTATTTGGAGATAGAAAACCCCATAGGAAATCTGGGATTAGGGAAGCAATAGGCAATTCAGACTTTCCAAATGATCAGATGTTCTGGGGATATCTCCATTGTAAAGGAAAGTAATGACTGTGAAAGGTAAAGATCAATTACTGAAATTCAGTCATAAGTAGAAAAGGGCAACTAGAAGAAAGTTACCTTCAATCATCCAGCTCCTTTTCATTTTTCTTTCAAAACCTCAGAGGCAATTGCAAAATAAGTGAGGCAGGAGAGACACCTTCAGCTAGTATTACATAGGAAGAGCAGTCTCTGTTTTATCAGAAACAAAGTGGTTTTAATCAGATGGGAGACAGAGGGAATTCATCTGCCCAACTGCTACCTACAAGTGGACTCACCTGAGTAACACAGCTGCTTCCCAGAAGTAAAATCCTGAAGCAGCTATCCGAAAATATTTCACGCGGGCCATGTTCTAATCAGTCATTTACATTACTGAAAGTAGGAGTATCCAAGGCATGGGGAAAAAGAAGGGACGTGATGGAAGACACAAAATACCAACAGTTCCTGGATAAAGAAGGTGTCTGGGAAAGCTTCAGAACCTTAGACAGCTCCCAACAGCCAGTTGCACCGGCGATTTCCAACAGGATCCCTTTTTTTTTTTTTTTTCAGTACAATGAGTGGAGGAGAAACGGAGAGGTGGCAGAAGCGCAGGTGATTTATACCCTGTCACCGGCGAAAGGGGGGTTGATGAAGCTAGAGAGGAGGGGTCTGTAATTCCTTTTCTATGTGTACAACAGCTCGCTGAAGCTCTAGCAGAGTTGTACCCTCCAAGGAAAGAGATCGATCCACTTCAAGGTTCCGAGCCCACTGGACTAGAGGACGCAGTCGCAGCAGGGTTTCCCCGCCGCCTGCTTCTGTTTCCGCTCCTGCACCTGTTTCAGGCGTCAGCCCAAAGCCCGCTCTCCACATTCCAGCAAAACCCAAACCAAAAGACCGCTGGCAATCTGAATGGGGGCGAGGGAGGTACCAGGCAACAGTGTCCTTCTCGCCAATCACAGCAGCGCGGCCCCATGGATTGACAGTTCTTTCGGGACCACGGGAGGAGCTTACCACTTTGCCCTTTAAAGGAGCTGGCGTTGGGAACAGGAGAGGAAAATGGGACTATGTGTGGTTGCCAGGGACTGGGGTTGGGGGGGAGTGGGGATCTGGGGGGAAGATGCTGTTTCTGTACCCGAGGGAGGTCCCTAAGCTATGCGGTTTGGGGACCCCTGGCTCTAAGAGGAGAAAGTGCCAGACCAACTTAAAGTGTGTTTATGCGGGTAGGGGCGTCCTCTAGCCCCCTTTCCACGTTTGGCGGATTGGTCTTCTCATGCTTTCATTTCCAAATCTTGCTCCTGGAGGAAATGGAAACAAAGTCCCGGGGGCTAGGCATCAATTCTATTTGATTTTATTTCACAACAGCACTTGTGCCTTCTCTTTAATGAACCACCAGAGTAACTTGGAGAGGAAGATATATGTGTGGAGGGATGGGGGGAGGTAGGAGATTTGGGAAGGTGGAGAAGGGAATCCCACTTTATTACAGCAGATCTTTTTCCTGTTGGGAGGAGGGGGAGACTGCTGGGAAAAGTGTTTTTCCAGATCACAGACACACCTTTGTTTTATTAAAACTCTGGACAGCACTCTTTGTCCATTGAGGCTTTAAGAGTTTTCTTTTATCCTATCAATTAAAACCCAAACCTCCTGAATAAAATGCTCACCATTATCTCATTTCCCTGGTCTTCTTTTAAAATCCCAAACCAATGTCCGCCCCACCCCCCCCCCCCCAGAGGAAAAAAAAAAAACACAACTTCCCGAATTCACTCCACTACTACCTCTAAGTTTTCTTCCTGGATACACAGCAAACTTACGACGCCAGCTGATGCAGCTTTATGCTAACTGCCTTTCCAATAGATACTGACATTTTCTGAATCAAACAATGCTTTCTTCCCCTGTATTTACCCTCCTCCCCCTTTTAAGAATCTTCTCTGAAATTATATTGGTAGTTCTCTTCGGGCTCTTCTGTCTTCATTTACTACTCAATAGAGGCATTAGAGATTTATTTACATTTATAATATCACAGACCTAGAAATGATAGGGACCTCAACTATCATATTTTCCGTATGAGAAAATTGAAGCTTAGATTGATTTGCCCAAGGTTAGAGAGGGAGTGAGTAGTAGAGCTAAGATTTAAACTCAGCTCCTCTGATTCCACATGGAAGTTCCTTTCCCTCAGTTTCCTTAACTGCAAAATGGGGATAATAATATTTTCAATGTATGGTGGTATGGCATAATGGATAGAGCCTGTGTTAGAGTCATTTCTTTTTCTTCTATATCCCACCCCATTGGAGAAAAACAAAAACAAAAAAAACCTTTATATATGCATAGTCAAACAAAATATACTCCATTATTGTTGCTGTTGTGTTGTTTTCAACTGTGTTCAACTGTAAGCCCATTTGGGTTTTCTTGGCAAATATAATGAAGTCATTTGCCATTTCCTTCTACAGCTCATTTTACAGATGAGGAAACTGAGGCAAACAAGGTTAAGTTACTTGCTGGGGATCACACACCTAGTAAATGCTTGAGACCATATTTGAACTCAGGTCTTTTGCAGTGTTTTATTTACTGGGTGACTTAGCTGCCTCCAATATTGGTACCATCCAAAGATGTTTCATTTTGAATATTTAACCTTTCTTCTCTCTGTCAGGAGGTAGGTAGCATTCTTAACATTGGTCCTCTCCACCTCTTTTAAATGCTACTGGAATCTTTAATATTTTTGCACATTTTTGTTCTTTTGGTATTCTGAGGAGATCTGGATTCTAGTATCAGTTCTGTGGCTAATTATGTGACTTGAGGAAAGTCATTTATCCTCTTTAGGCCTCAGTTTTCTCATTTGTCAAATGAAGTGGATTTTTCTAAACTAAATTATCACTCAAGGTTTTTGATGTCTAAATTTTATGAATGCATAAGCTACTACATCTATAGCCATTTGACATATGAGTCACAATATACTCTTTGCTAATACACACTTCAATACTTCTAGGGTTAATGATTTTCTTGTATGTTACTCCCTCAGTCAGTTTAGCTCAAAACTCTGCTCTATACTTATATTCATGAATGCCTGATGAGAAAATGAAAGTTAAAACCTGTTGGATAATCTTCTGGGGTTGAATGAATGTCTCCCAATTTTACAGTGATTGCTCTTCACATAAAAGATGCACTGTGTCACCAGCTCTATACTGTAATCTTTTCCAGCTTAAGGGAAATCTTCAACTTTCAGGGCCTTTTGTTACCTTGGCAATGTTGAGGCATCAAAAGAAGATTATCATGAAGGCTTATCTAACCACCTTGAAGGCCAAGGTGATTCCATCTATCAACAGGTACAGATTCTTCTTGTTTCTATTTTTTTTAAAAGACAAAAAAGTGCAAGCTATATAATCAATAGTGTATCCAGCCCAGGGATCTGACAGTGGGTCATTTGTGAAAGTACATTTATGCTTACCATCTTTTCCTAATGCAATACAGAAGCAGGTAGGTGGCACAGAAGATAGAGTGCTGGACCCAAAGAAAATAAAGAACTGAGTTTGAATCTGATACTTAATAGCCAAATACTTAATAGTTTTGTGTCCTTAGGCATGTCATATAACCTGATCTACTTTGGTTTTTTCATCTATAAAATTGGGATGATAATAGCACCTTCCTTTCAGAAGTGTTATAAAGATAGAATAATATTTGTAAAGCACTTTACAAACTACAAACTATTTAATGCTAGCTACTATTACTGAATATACTTAACTTTCTTTTAATAACATTGCTGATCTATCACTCAAGACTATATATATTTATGATTTTTACTGAATCCCTTTATACTTTTGGTTTATACAACCTTTTGGATAGCAAATTCTATATGTCTATTACAAGGCTGAAATGGCAATTTGGAATTATGGGATAGTGGATGGAGATTTGGGTTCAAGTCCCATCTCAGATACATCCTGACTATAGGTATCTGGGCAATTCACTTAATTTTTCAATCCTCCAGACAACTGCTCAAAACTTTCAAGTAACAAAATAGATGTCAATCTCTATCTGAAGAGTATGTTTCCTTCATGCAAGTTTTCACCACTGATGAAATCAAAGGTCATCCCCCCCAAAGAAATCACAAGATTGTCACAAAAAATATTTGTTGATTAATGGTTTGAGGTGATTTTCAGTATGTCTTACTATAATCTTTTAGTACTTATCTTTTGTGGGCAAAATATCATGTAATAATATAATATCAGATATTTTCTTTGTTAATCAAATTCAACTATTACTAGTAATTAATGCAAGACTTTTTATTTTGGAAAATGAAAAGTAACTTTCTATACATTTCTCATTACCCATCAAAATACGTTACTTTCTCCCTTTTATCACTTGTTCCCTAATTCTTATTGTTTTTCCCCAAATTCATGGCCAAAATTGGTTAATAGTACAACATAAATTAACTCCTCTTAGGTATTAATAAGTTACTTATTGTAGCAATGGTGAGAATTGTCATTCTGATATAGTCCTTAACACCCAAGAGCCACAAAAATACCTATGGCAACTCTCACTTTCCCCCCCAAAAGTTTCTCTTATGAATACATAAAGATGATCAGTTCATTACAAAGAATCTCTGAACAGTCTCAGTATTCTGAAATTACCTTAGCTTAGAGTGTTTCTCTTGATTTTGGTTGATCTTGTGAATTAATATCAGGGTCTTTTGAGATTTAACAGTACTTATTGTAGTAAAATGACAAATTCAATTAAGTACCTTTCACATGCAAAACATATATAGATCATTTTTTGGTATATCACTAGTGTATGCTTAATTCCTCTGGGACTTAATTCCTTCATGTGCAAAATGAGGGAGTTGAAGTCCATGAACTCTGAGATCTCATCCAGCTCTAAGAAATTTATGGGTTTTTTGATACTTAATTGATGATATACAAATGCTAGTTCTAATTACTTGAAAAAAATAATTGAAAGATAGTCCCCCCTTGACTTATGTGACAATTGGCTCTCCTGATGCCTGTTTGTTCCTTTTAACTTTTTCTGGATGTGTCTCTTTCTCTTTAAGGATGAGGTCCCATCAAAACTATGTCTTGTGCTCTCTCATCTCTTTTCTCTACACATCCTTGATAATTACAACAGTTCTCATAGATTTAGTCATAATCTCTTTGTGGAAGACTTCTAATTACACATCTAGCCTTAATCTCTCTCCTTAATTCCAGAACCACATTGTCATCTACCAGATAGAAAATCCTACCAGGAAATAGTAGCTTAGGTGGTACAATAGATTAAAGGTGGAACTTAGGAAGACCTGACTTGGAATCCTGCCTCAGATACTACTAGCTGTGTGATCCTGGGCAAGTAATTTCACTTTTTTGTGTCTCAAATTTTTGCATGTAAAATAGGGATAATGATAACATCTACCTCACATGGTTTTATACCGATCAACCTTGTTAACATATATAAAATGTTTTGTAAACCTTAAAGCAATAAATAAATCCTAGTAGTAATTGTTATTTCCATTTGGCAGCCCAATCTCAAAGTGTCCCAAATAAGTTGCTTCTCCAGTTTTTCTCATTTTTATTGAGGGCTCTACATTTCCCCCATCCTTACAGATTCCTAACTTCAGAGTAAACCTTGATTCTACCTAATTCCTTATCAAATCTTATTGATTCTCCCCTAACCAAATTTCTCATTTTCCATCCTCTTATCCCCACTCTCTGTACTACCACCCTATTTCATGTCTTTATCACCTTTCCTGCATATTGTAATAATGGTCTATCTGGGCAACTTGCTTATGATTTTTTCTCCTTTCAATTCATTATTCACATGGCTATCCAAATCATCTTCCCAAGTTAAAAGTGTAATCATATCATTGCTTTGCTCAAAAACCTTTAGAGGCTCCCTACTGCCTTAAAGCACAAAATTCTTAGACTGTCATTTGATATCTACCCATTAATGTCTGGTATTAAACTAGCTTTCCATTTTTGTCTAACATCTCCATCTTCACACGCTCCTCATTTGTGTCATATTGGACCATCAGTTGTTCTCTGAACTCAGGATTCTATCTTCTACCTCTTCTATAGAAACAATCCCCCGTTCCTGGAATGGACCCTTACCTTCTCTCTGCCTCTGAATCCTTTTATTTTCTTTAAGATACAACTCAATTATCAACTCCATGAAATCTTTCCTAATCCATCCCTCAAGTAGGTACTGATATCTCACTCTCATTCATTTGTATTTATTTATTTCTGTATGTATAATATTCCCCTCATGCCCTTAGTGAGCACATGCAGAGCAGACTATTTTACTTAACCATTATATCTTCAGTGCTTAGCCTCCTTTGTAATAGTATGTAGCTAAATGTTTGTGTAATTGAAATAAAATTGTCCATTATATCCTTTTCACTTATCTGTTCTTTCATTTTGGCCAAATTAATATTACTTAATTTCAACTGATACTTATTACTGTATTTTGTCATTCTGATTATTGAAATGAAACCTCAGTCTCAGAAAAGAAAATGAAAATACTTCCCAATTGGTCATAGGCTTCAGATCTTAGATATGTTGGATTTTGTAGAGAGATACCATGATATAGTGAATACAAAGCCTTTTTTGAAGTCAGGAAAACTTGTGGTAAAGTCTGGCCTCTGACATATATTGACTCTATGATCCTGGGTAATTCACAACCTTTTAGTGCTCTAGGCAACTCTCAAATCATGTGTTATAGAAAAATTCACCATCTGCACTGGTAGGGAGTGTTTCTCCACCTGGAGTTCACTGTAGTCATTAAATAAAAACTCCTAATCCTAATCTTTTCAATTATCTAACCCATGCTTTCTTTTGTTTTGGTGGGGGGAAGGCAAGGCAATTAGGATTAAGTGACTTGTGCAAGGTCACACAGCTAGTAAGTGTGTCAAGTGTCTGAGGCTGGATTTGAACTCAGGTCCTCCTGAATCCAGGGCCGGTGCTCTCCTCACAGTGCCACCTAACTGCCCCTTGTTTTTATTTATTATTTTAGCCCATACTTTCTGGGGGCTGTGAACTTTTTAATTTGGATAACTTTATTTCTAGGCATTTTATTTTATTCATTAGAGAAGATGTTCATATACTTCACCAGACTTCCAAAGGGGTTCATGGTACACAAAAAATTTAAGAGCCCCTTACCTAGCTCATAACCATAATTGGATAGATGATGAAACTGAAGTCCAGAGATATGAAGTCATTAGCCTAGTGACTCACAGGTAGGAAATAGGAGAGGTCAGATTTAAACAAGTATCTTCTGAAGCTAAATATATTTCCCTCTTTCCACCATAGCACATTATATCTTTTCAAAGAATGAATTGCAGGCTTTGTCAGTTATGATCCAAGGGGCAGGAATTCTGCATACTAGTCTCATTCTTGGGAAGCCTATTAGACTTCTTTAATGCATGATATATCTATATCTATATCTATATCTATATCTATATCTATATCTATATCTATATCTATATCTATATCTATATCTATATCTATATCTATATCTATATCTATATCTATATATATATATACATATATATATATATATATATATATGTACACACACACTTCCCCCCTCATTGGACAGTCTTAAGTTGATCCTTTAAATCTGTTTCTTCCTTTTTGGATCTAAAAAATAAAGTATCTTCTTGGATCATCTATGGATCATTTTCTTCTGTCTTCTTTGATGCTTGAATCAGTCTAAGAACACTTTTCCTTTATGTTATTTTTTTTCCTCCAGAGATGGCAAGTTCAAAGTAAGATTTACACTAGCTTAAGAGGTCTGTCACATTTCATTGCCCTTCTATCTCAGAGACAGAAAACTCTCATCTTGACTACATAGGCAAGAAATCTCTTTTCAAAGACCATGTGAAGAAAAATTCTGAAGTTGGGGTGGAGAGATCCTACCTGAGTGCCCTCTATGATGCTTACTAGGTATCATTGTGGGGAAGTCTCTGAATCTCTCTGAGCCTCTGTTACTTCTATAAAACAAATATATACAGTACCTTGATCACAAAATTATTGAAAAAATCAAGTACAATAGCATATGGTAAAGAACTTTGCAAGTCTTAAAGAGCTACAGGATAGCCACAATAAATCATAACAATTATCATAATAAATTGAAAAACAATATCATTTAATAATAAAATGGCTAATAAATATTAAACAATTTCTTGTAACTGTCCCCCTGCAAGGCCATTTTTTGAGAATCTTACCAATTATTCTTGTGTTTATTTGTAGATGTGACTGAAGATATAGACTTGCACCAAGCCATTCTTTTCACAGAAAGACTGTACTATAGCTGGTAAGGGCCAAATGCTATTTCTAGACCTTTTGTGCTGTTTGTGTCTATGTCACCTCAGCCAATGTATTATTGCTTTCATGTAAAAATGGATTACATTTCACATCATGTTCTCTTAGAATAGAATGCCTCCTGCTTAGGAATGGCACTGTTTTTGCAAAGTAAGTGTGTGCTATGTTAGGCCAGGCTAATTAAATATGGCCATATTGTCAAAAGCATTCTTCAGTAGTAAGAATGAAATTGAATAACATAGCAGATTAGGGGGAACATGGTTTCCATTGTGGTTATTGTCCTCAACCGTTCTAAAATTTTTATCTACACATGATTTCAATCTCTTTCATGGTAGGAAACACTCATGTGACTGAATGTTTTACTATTCATCTAGATGTTTATCATCCAGATAAAATATTAATGACAGAATATATGTCTTTTACCAGTGGATGTTACATGCACATATACAAATATGTCTTACTATCAAGTTATAGTCTGTAAACATGCGAATGTATATGTGTGTATATATAAATACACACATACACAAATCATCCTACACCCTAGTGCAATGTCTCGTTGGTGCATGAAGGTCACCTTGGATTCATGAAGATTATACAAGAAGAGTACACATTCTGGTAGCTTCTTTCAAGCCAGAAAGGATTTAAATAAAGTCCTGTCAGGCAGTGGACCCAATGTGTGGCTGTGATCTGACACTAATCTAGCTAGGATCAGAGAAGTCCCTCAGTAGAAAGTCAACCCCATGTGATAATCCCCTTTTTGCAGCTACAGTAATTCATCAAGATTACTAAAGTGTAGAGCTGTGATTTGCATTGGTGACAGGGAGTATCCACACTTATGAAATGGCCAGTCCTTTAGATATAAGTATTTACATAGGGAGGGGGAAGATTATTCTTTTCTCCAAATTTAAGTTGTTTAAAATCTGACTAAGGTCTGTAACTGATGTCATTTTGGTGGCCCAAAAGTATTATAAGGCATTTAAACTAATGGGTTAAAAGTATGTCTATATCTATCTATTACATAAAAGATTGATCTGTCTCAAATATGTAAGGGATCTATGATTTTTACCAGTAATAAGGAACTGCTAACAAGAGAATTACCTCATGCCTTGGGAAGTGAATCCTAGGGAATCACCTGAGGAACATAGAAATTGTGCCTAGCCCTAGACCATATAGCTAATACATGTCAGGGGCAGCATTTGACCCCTGGTATTTCTGGCTTCAATCCCAGTGTTCTTACACTACAGCATTCTGCCTCTTTTTATTTCTATGAGTCATGGAATACTATAATTACCAAAAAATTAAAAATGAGTATCATACAACTCTGCTGGCATCAGTTTCCTCATCTTTTCTTGTTGTTCAGCCATTTTAGTCATGTTAAACACGTTGTAACTCCATTTTAGGTTTTCTTGGAAGAGATAATGGAGTGGTTTGCCATTTTCTTTTCCAGTGTATTAAAGTAAACAGCTATTGGGTGACTTGCCCAGGGTTACCCAGCTAGTGTCTAAGACCAGATTTGAATTTAGGTCTTTCTGATTCCTGGACCAGCATTCTATTTACTGAGCCATCTAGTTGCCCCTAAAGAATGGCTATCTTGCTCCTTAAATGCTGCTATGGTTTATATTTAACTAGCCAGAAACTACACTCTACTCACTCCAAATGACTGTGCATGTGGCTACTAAAATTACAACCACATAACTCTACTCAAACCTCCTCTCCTTATTGTCCTTCACCCAAAATGCAAACTTCATAAAATTACTAGAGAAATGCACAAGGATATATGTCCTGTTTCCCCTGACCTCAGAACACATTTCATATCTTATTTGAGGCCACCATGATGGGAAAAATGTTTCATAACGGATAGAAGAAGCATGTCAGAATAAATAAAAAGCTGGCTTCCTATCTAGGAAGACTTCTGTTCAAGTTCAGCTTCTGACGTGCTGTGTATGTCACTCTAGGGAATTCATTTGATCTCTCAAGATTCTAATCAACTCCAACTACATGTATATGTGTGTGTATATATATATATATGTGTATGTGTGTGTATGTATATATATACACATATATACACACACGCACACACACACACACACTTTTTTTTTCAAAGAATACAGGGATTTGCATTGGTAGAGGGAGTTACTTCCCTCAAGAAGTCCATATTCCAAGAAAATTACAAGTGTAATCCCTATCCCCATCCTTATGATCAAGTTACACAGCTGAGATAGGTTCAAACTGTTCCTCTGAAGTTCCAGAGGAGAAGTAATTCTTTTTAACCTGGTATAAATTGACCCTGGTCAAACCAAGGGGGAATTTCTTTGAAACTCAATATATACTATACAAGTGGGAGAATTAAGCACAAGAAATAAGTGACATTAACTAACACAGCAGCAATTCACTAGAGATAATAGGATTGCAATAAAGGAAATGTTTATCTCTTAAAACCAGGGCTTATTTTTTCATTACCATGACAGGAACTGATGAGACTTTAATTTTACTAATGACAATAATCCATCAAATAATTTTGGTCAACTATGCTACTGAAGATAGTGAAAGCATAGATTACTGTGGTGGATGGTCCCTTGGAAGCCACATAAGTCAGGTATCAGCCTAACTAAAGCCTGAAGCATCCTGACAACATCATGGCAAGTGACTTGAAGACCTTCAATGGTCCTTAAAGCAATCTGTTACACACTTAAGCAGCTCTAACTTTAGGAATTGCTTCCTTATATTGAATCAAAAGTTCTAATTCTTTCTGCTGGAGCCAAGTGTACAAGTTTAATAACCATCATCATAGGCAGAGCCAAGATGGCAGCTGGAAAGCAGGGACTGGCCTAAAGCTGTCCCCCAGGAGCCTCCAAACACCTATAAAGAATGGCTCTGAACAAATTCTAGAGCTGCAGAACCCATGAGATAACAGAAGGAAGCAGGGCTCCAGCCGAGGACAGCCTGGATGGTCGCCAGTTAAGGTCTATTGCATGGAGCTGGGAACGGAGTGGAGCAGAGCCCAGCGTGGGCTGGGCCCAGACCAGCCACACTGGGAGATGGGCAGAACAGGGCCTAGCACCCCAAATCAGCGAGCTGTGGCAGTTACTAGACTTCTCACCTCAAAACACTGAAGACAACAGAGAAGGTTAGAGGTAAAAAACTGCAGGGACAGAGTGAAAGGAGTTTGGGGTTCAGCCACTGCTGTGGGGGCAGGGGGGGTGGTACAGCTCTGAGGACAGAACTACAATTGCAGTTGCTTCCAGCCCTAGGCCTACTTGGTGGGAGGAATTAAGTGGCAGATCCAATCGGGAGTGCAGAGCCTGCTCAGTTCAGAGTTGCAGTCAAGGTTGGCAGTTCTTGGGGGAGGAGGAGTGATGGTGTGGCAGAGACTGCAGTGTAGAAAAAGCTCTGAAAACAACAACACAGCCCCTCAAAATTTGTACAAAGTATTCTATACTCTACAAGCAGTCATACCCTGATGAAAAACTCAGAGGTCAAGTAGTGGGCTGGGAACATAGCCAGGCAGCAAAAATGGACTCAGATTCAGACTCAGACTTTGGAATCTTTCTTTGGTGACAAAGAACAAAACATAAATCCAGAAGAAGTCAAAAAAGTCAAAGAGACTATATCAAAAGCCTCCAAGAAAAACATGAACTGGTCTCAGGCCATGAAAGAGCCCAAAAAGGATTTGAAAAAGCAAGTTAGAGAAGTAGAGGACAAATTGGGAAGAGAAATGTGACTGATGTGAGAAAACCATGAAAAACAAGTCAAGAACTGGCTAAAGGAGACCCAAAAAATATTGAAGAAAATAACACCTTAAAAAATAGACTACCTCAAATGGCAAAAGAGCTCCAAAAAGCCAATGAGGAGAAGAATGCCTTGACAGGCAGAATTAGCCAAATGGAAAAGGAGGTCCAAAAGCCCCCTGAAGAAAATATCACCTTAAGAATTAGATTGGAGCAAGTGGAAGCTAGTGACTTCAAGAGAAATCAAGACATTATAAAACAGAACCAAAGGAATGAAAAAGTGGAAGACAATGTGAAATATCTCATTGGAAAAACCACTGACTTGGAAAAAAGATCCAAGAGAGATAATTTAAAAATTGTTGGACTACCTGAAAGCCATGATCAAAAGAGCCTAGATATCATCTTTCAAGAAATTATCAGGGAGAACTGCCCTGATATTCTACAGCCAGAGGGTAAAATAGAAATTGAAAGAATCCACCGATTGCTTTCTAAAAAAGATCCCAAAAAGAAAACTCCTAGAAACATTGCTGCCAAATTCCAAAGCTCCCAGATCAAGGAGAAAATACTGCAAGCAGCCAGAAAGAAACAATTTGAGTTTTGTGGAAACACAGTCAGGATAACACAATATCTAGCAGCATCTACATTAAGGGATGGAAGGGCTTTGAATATGATATTCCAGAGGTCAACGGAGCTAGGATTAAAACCAAGAATCACTTACCCAGCAAAACTGAGTATCATGCTCCAAGGCAAAATATGGATTTTCAGAAAAATAGAGGACCTTCAAGCTTTCTCAGTGGAAAGACCAAAGCTAAATGGAAAATTTGACTTTCAAACACAAGAATCAACAGAAGCATGAAAAAGTAAACAAGAAAAAGAAATCATAAAGGACTTAATAAAGTTGGACTCTTGTTTACATTTCTACAAGGAAAGATGATGTGTATAATTCATGAGATCTTTCTCAGTATTAGGGTAGTTGAAAGGAATATATATACATATATATATATATATATATGTGTGTGTGTATATATATATATATATATATATATATATATATATATAGAGAGAGAGAGAGAGAGAGAGAGAGAGAGAGAGAAAGAGAGGGCACAGGGTGAGTTGAATATGAAGGGATGATATCTAAAAAATCAAATCAAATTAAGGAATGAGAGAGGAATATATTTAGAGAAGGAGAAAGGGAGAGATAGAATAGGGTAAAGTATCTTGCATAAAAGTAGCAAGAAAAAATAGTTTTGTAGGAAGGGAAGAGGGGGCAGGTGAGGGGGAATGAGTGAATCTTGCTCTCATTGGATTTGGGCAAAACACACACACACTGAATTGGTTATCTTACCGCACAGGAAAGAAGGAGGAAGGAAGTAAAAAAGGGGGGATGATAGAAGGGAGGGCAGACATGGGGAGGAGGTAATCAAAAGCAAACACTTTCAAAAAGAGACAGGGCGACGGGAGAAAATTGAACAAGGGGGGATAGGATAGGAAGGAGCAAAATAGAGTTAGTCTTTCACAACATGAGTATTGTGGAAGGGTTTTACATAATGATACACATTTGGACTATGTTGAATTGCTTACCTTCTTAGGGAGGGTGGGTGGGGAGGGAAGCGGGGAGAGAATTTGTAACTCAAACTTTTAAAAGCAGATGTTCAAAAAGAAATGTTTTTGCGTGCAACTAGAAAATAAGCTATACAGGCAATGGGGCATAGAAATCTATCTTGCCCTACAAGAACATAAGGGAAAAGGGGATGGGCGGAGTGGGGTGACAGAAGGGAGGGCTGACTGGGGAACAGGGCAATCAGAATATATGCCATCTTGGAGTGGCGAGGCAGTGTAGCAATGGGGAGAAAGTTTGTAATTCAAACTCTTGTGAAAATAAATGCTGAAAACTAAAAAAATTAATTAATTAAAATATAACCAGCACCATATTATTAACTGCCATAATGTCCACCCATCGTTTTCCAAGCTAAACTTCCCTACTTCTTTCAATGTTTGTGTAGATAGCATGTTTTCTGCCTCCCACCCCCAACTCATGGGTCCTCCTCTATTAGCTCTTTTATTTAATTGCATCAGAGGATGTCTGTAAGGTAAACTGATGATTAAGCTAATAAAAGTTAGTTCCTTGTAAAAATTTCTTTTCGAAGTGAAGTATTGGGCTGGGCTATTTCTACTTGCTCCTAGAGTGGCTAAGGTCTGAAGAAATAATATAGTAGGAAGAGATAAATGTTAGGTCAGCATAAGAATTTAACTTGAGTGTATGTGGAATATGATTGGGGAAAAGACAGTATAACAGGAAACAAGAGGGAAATAATCTTACTTTTTTTTTACACTGATTTCATTATTGTGGTCACCTTAATCTGTATACATCACAAGCTACTCACACCTTTTTATCTTAAGTTTTAAACATGTCCTTGCATAATTATACTCTAAGAAGCCTATTGAGTGCTCTTGAAACTTTACTTTAGTTCTTTTAAAAGCTTGGTTATTATTCCTCCTATCTCAGTCATACATTCATTTGCTAATGTCCTTTATTTCGCTAACACCTAGTTCATTGTCTTGCATCTAGTAAACACTTAATAAATTCTTCTTGAATTGAATTGCACAAATAATGATTAATATACCTATACCCACCATGCCTCATTCCTTT
Organism: Trichosurus vulpecula; assembly: GCF_011100635.1. Taxonomy (NCBI): domain Eukaryota; kingdom Metazoa; phylum Chordata; class Mammalia; order Diprotodontia; family Phalangeridae; genus Trichosurus; species Trichosurus vulpecula. The sequence continues at coordinate 15,829,819 of NC_050578.1, forward strand.
GCAATTTTAGTCTTTTTGACAGCAGTGTTCTCTGATGGACAGAGCATGGAATGCAACTAGGAGAATATTTATGCAAAATAGGTGGCCTTTTACAAAATAATGCCATTTGGAATCATTGAAAATTAAGGGTTGTACCCACAGAGAGGTTGACTGTTACCAACATGGTCAGAAATTATGTGAAAAAAAAAGATGTGTTATCACATACCGATATTTTATTTCTATTTAGATCACAATGAAGAATAGTGAGTCAGGAAAAAAGAATCTGTAAGAAGTCATGTGGTATGTTCCATCTGTGAAGACTGGGCCTTGGGGAACAACATTTTTAGTTAATACTATGAGTATAGCCATGCATGTGTAGCCTGCAGTATTTTCTAACACTATTATTCACGGGACTTTTATAGAAAAAGGGAGAATAAGGTACCATTTAAATAGAGATATGTGAAGCTTTCCATGGAGATTACATGGGAAGAAAATAGGAAAAGAAAAATATCCTTCTGAAACCAGTGCCCTATTCAGTCTTAGAACAAGATGCCTTTGCTGTGTATAACCTTCAAATACTTTGATCTTGTCCACATTTTTGTCCCATCTTTCTCTCATGCATAGTAAATGCTCTCATTTCCAGAGAGGCCATAGCATTAGCCAAGAGACCATTAAGTTGAGAATTTTCAAGCCTGAAAACTTTGATGGTTCAGGAAGCTATTATTGCTAAGTTTATGTCAATAAAATGGCTATTATTTTACAAGTCTTTCTGTGATTAACAGTGATAATGACGAAAAGCAATTCTATCCTTAAATCCCTTACAGAACTCAGTATTGTCTCTCTCGCCATTATGTAAATGATACCCAGTACCACAACTTCTTTTTGCTTTAAAAGCTGGGAATTGTGACATTTCAACAGGTTGTTCTCAGGTAATTTTTGTCTGACTTAGACATATCTTACTTGAGTGGTTAAGAAGGTCTTAAGAGGGAAGGAAAAGCATATGGAAAAGAGCAATGCTTGCTAGTTTAGTGAAATGGTGATGTGATATATGCTCTCATTGGCTTCTCAAGGAGATTTTGAAAGTAATATTTCAATTATGCATGGATTTCTTGTTTCTGGGGTGTGTGTGTATGTGTGTGTGTGTGTGTGTGTGTGTGTGTGTGTGTACACACGCGTCTCACCTTGAGGACTCTGCTCAAATACTTACCGAGGGCCCTGCCCAAGAGAGATTATCAATTCATTTATCCCATGTAATCACTCTTTAGCAGGAACAACAATGCCCTTTAAATGAAACATTTTCTTCTAGAGCTTCGTTTACTCTTAAATAATGGAACCTGTTGTGTTATCATTTCCCAGGCTTATTTGATCAGGGAATACTTTTAGGCCTGAACAGTATTAAAGGAACATATTAGTCCCTGTTTTTACAGAAGACACCTGGGATAATTGAAAATGAAAAAAGAAATAGAATAATACTCAGTATTTTATTCAAAAATTAAATCATGTGATATAACTTTGGACAATGAGTCCTGAAAATTAAGCAGACTGGATCATGGACCATACAGTAAATAGTTGGGCTAATACTAAAAGGCTTTCCAGGTTTAGAGGATCTATCAAGAACCTAGGTAAGGTTTCATGGTGTAACACCAATCATGAAAGCACATCCAAGGATCATTGCTGTGATCAATTTCAGGGGTCCAATCACACATTACAATGAACTCTCTATTTATTCAGCAATAAACCAAAGTATTGTTCAATAAAGCATGGCATAATATTCATAGCAACATCTTTAAGTGCAGTATATCATTTATTTCATATATCTCATATCACTCAGTATATCATATGATGCACAGGATACATCATTGCAATCAATAGCCTTCCCCAAAATACTTGTTTACACAGCAGGGGGACCCAGGCTAAGGTCTTCCTTAGCACAACACATCCTTAAGGGGTGGCAGAAAATACCACACCATCAACCCCTAGGTCACAACAAGAACATCATAGTACACAGTATATGTCATTGCATCCCCAAATCAGGGGGTCCTAGGCTAGGATGGACTAGGCTAGCAGGACACATTCTTTTTTTTAATTCTTTTTTTTATAATTAAGATTTTTCATTTTTAGTTTACAACAGTCAGTTCCACTTGATTTTGACTTCCAGATTTTCTGCCCCCCACCCCCGACACAGTGTGGAATCCAATACATCTACATATAACTTCGCATCGATCTTATTTACACGATAGTCAAGTTGTAAAGAATTATACCCAATGGAATGAAAAATGAGAAAGAAGAAACAAAACCAAAAAAACCCCAAAACAAAAACAAAAGAGAAAAAAAGGGAAAAAAAAGAAACAACAAGGAAAAAAATGGAGAGCATACAGTGTGACTCAATATGCATTTAGACTCCATAGTTCTTTCTTTGGATGTAGATAGGTTTCTCCATCATGAGTTTTTGGAGTTGTCTTTGAACCTTGTTTTGCTGAGAAGAGTGAAGTCTGTCAGGGTTAGTCATCACACAACCCATATCTCTGAGGTTATGTATAATGTTCTCCTGGTTCTACTCCACTTATTCAGCACTATATCATGCAGGTTTTTCCAGGTAATTATGAAGTCCATATGTTCAACCATTTCTTATAGCACAATAGTATTCCATTGCCTTCATATACCACAACTTGTTCAGCCATTCCCCAATTGATGGGCATCCCCTTGATTTCCAATTCTTTGCTACTACAAAGAGAGCTGCTATAAATATTTTTGTACATATAGCTCCCTTTGCCAGTTGTGTGATCTCTTTGTGATACAACCCTAGAAGTGGTATTGCTGGGTCAAAGGGTATGAACATTTTTATAGCCCTTTGGACATAGTTTCAAATTGCTCTCCAGAATGGCTGGATCAGTTCACAACTCCACCAGCAATGTAACAATGTTACAATTTTCCCATATCCTCTCCAGCATTTATCATTTTCCTACTTTGTCATTTTAGCCAATCTGACAGGAAAGATGTGCTACCTAAGAGTTCTTTGATTTGCATTTCTCTAATCAGCAGTGATTTCAAACATTTTTTCATATGCCTATAGATATCTTTAATTTCTTCCTCTGAAAACTGCCTGTTCCTATCCTTTGACCATTTCTCAATTGGGAAATGACTTGTATTCCGATAAATTTGGCTCAGTTTCCTCTATATTTTAGAGATGAAGCCTTTATCAGAGACACTAGTTATAAAGATTTTTTCCCAATTGTCTGCTTCCCTCCTAATCTTTGTTGCATTGGCTTTTTTTATACAAAAACACTTCAATTTAACATAATCAAAATTATCCATTTCACATTTTGTAATGCTCACTATCTCTTGTTGGGTCATAAATTCTTTGCTTTTCCATAAATGTTATAGGTAAACTATTCATTGCTTTCCCAAATTGCTTAGAGTATCAGCTTTATTCCTAAATCATGAACCCATTTGACTTTATCTTGGTATATGGTGTAAGATATTGGTCTATGCCCAGTTTCTGCCCTACCATTTTTCAATTTTTCCAAAAGTTTTTGTGAAATAGTGAATTCTTAGCCCAGGAGCTGGATTCTTTGAGTTTACCAAAGACTAGATTGCTATAGTTGTTGACTACTGCATCTTGTGTACCTATCCTATTCCACTGATCCACGACTCTGTTTCTCAGCCAGTACCAGGTAGTTTTGTTGAGTGCTGCTTTATAGTACAGTTTAATATCTGATATGGGTAGCCCATCTTCCCTAGCATTTCTTTTCATTAATTCCCTAGGTATTCTAGACCTCTTGTTCTTCCAGATGAATTTTGTTACTATTTTATCCAGCTCTGTAAAATAATTTTTGGTAGTTCGATTGGTATGGCACTGAATAAATAAATTAGTTTAGGTAAATTGTCATTTTTATTATATTAGCTTGGCCTAACCATGAGCAGCTCATATTTTACATTTATTCAGATCTGACTTTATTGGTGTGAAGAGTGTTTCATAATATGTTCATATAGGCCCTGGTTTGTTTTGGCAAATAGACTCCCAAATATTTAATAGTGTCTACAGTAACTTTGAATGGAATTTTTCTTTCTATCTCTTGATGTTGGGCTTTGTTAGTAATGTATAGGAATGCCGAGGATTTATGTGTGTTAATTTTATATCCTGCAACGTTGCTAAAGTTGTTTATTATTTCAAGTAGTTTTTTGCATGATTCTCTAGGATTCTCTCAGTAAATCATCATATCATCTGCAAAAAGTGATAAGTTAGTTTCTTCTTTGCCGATTCTAATTCCTTCAATTTATTTTTCTTCTCTTCTTGGTACAGCTAACGTTTCTAGTACCAAATTGAATAGTAGGGGTGATAGTGGACATACTTGTTTCACGCCTGATCTTATTGAGAATGCATCTAACTTATCCCCATTGCAAATAATGCTTGTTGATGGTTTTAGATAGATGTTATTTATAATTTTAAGGAAGGATCCATCTATTCATATGCTTTCTAGTGTTTTTAATAGGAATCGGTGTTGTATTTTGTCAAAGGTTTTTTCTGCATCTGTTGAGATGATCTTATGGTTTCTGCTAGTTTTGTTGTTGATATGGTCAATTATGCTGATAGTTTTCCTGATATTGAACCAACCTTGCATTCCTGGAATAAATCCTACCTGATTGTAGTGTATTATTATCCTGATAAGTTGCTGCAATCATTTTGCTAATATTTTATTTAAAATTTTTGCATCAATATTCATTAGGGAAATTAGGCTATAATTTTCTTTTTCTGTTTTGACTCTTCTTGGTTTGAATATTAGTACCATATTTGTGTCACAAAAAGAATTTGGTAGGACTCCTTCTTCACCTAATTTTCTCAAATAGTCTATAAAATATAGGAATTAATTATTTAAATGTCTGATAAAATTCACATGTAAAACCATGTGGCCCTGGAGATTTTTTCCTAGGGTGTTCCTTGATGGCTTGCTCAATTTCTTTTTCTGAGATGGGTTTATTTAGGAATTTTATTTCTTCTGTTAACCTGGGCAACTTATATTCTTGTAGGTATTCATCCATATCCCTAAGGTTGTCAAATTTATGGGCATACAGTTGGGCAAAGTAATTCCTAATTATTGTTTTAATTTCCTCTTCATTTGGAGGTGAATTCACCTTTTCATTTTTGATACTGGAAATTTGACTTTCTTCTTTTTTAAATCAAATTGAGCCAATGTTTGTCAATTTTATTGGTTTTTTTCATAAAACTAGCTCTTGGTTTTATTTACTAATTCAATAGTTTTTTTGATTTCAGTTTTATTAATCTCTCCTTTGATTTTCATTATTTCTAATTTGGTATTTAATTGAGGGTTTTCAATTTGTTATTTTGCTAGCTTTTTCAGTTGCATGCCCAATTCATTAATTTCCCTTTTCCCTACTTTATTCATGTAAGCATTTAGAGATATAAAAGTTCCCCTAACAACTGCTTTTGCTGCATCCCATAAGTTTTGGTATGTTGTCTCATTATTGTCATTCTCTTGAATGAAGTTATTAATTGTTTCTCTGATTTGTTCTTTGGCTCACTCATTCTTTAGAATTAGATTATTAAGTTTCCAGTTAATTTTTAGCTTATTTTTCCATGGTTCTTTATTACAAATAATTTTTATCGCATTGTGATCTGAAAAGTATGCTTTGAATACTTCTGCCTCTCTGTACTGTATTGTGAGGTTTTTATGCCCTAGTACATGGTTAATTTTTGAGTTTGTGCCATGTACCTCTGAGAAAAATGTATATTCCTTTTTTTCCCCTTTATGTTTTCTCCAGAGGTATATAATATCTGCCTTTTCTAAAATTCTGTTTACCTCCTTAACTTCTTTCTTGTTTATTTTGAGGATCGATTTATCATGTTCAGAGAGGGGGAGTTTGAGGTCTCCCATTATTATAGTTTTGCTCTCTATTTCTTCCTGTAACTCCCTTAACCTCTCCTCTAAAAATCTGCATGCCATACCACTTGGTCCATATATGTTAAATAATGATATTTCTTCATTGTTTGTGGTGCCTTTTAGCAGAATGTAGTGTCCTTCCTTATCTTGTTTAATTAGATCTAACTTTTCTTTTGCTTTGTCTGAGATTAGGATTGCTACCCCTGCTTTTTTTTTACTTTAGCTGAAGCACAATATATTCTGCTCCATCCTTTTACCTTTAACCTGTGTGTATCCCCTGTTTCAAATGTGTTTCTTGTAAACAGCCTATTGTAGGACTATGGTTTTTGATCCATTCTGCTATCTGCTTCTGTTTTATGGGAGAGTTCATCCCATTCACATTCATAATTATGATTTCTGTGTCTTTTTCACCTTCCTGTTTCCCCTCTGTTTATGCTTTTATTTCTCCCTTTCCCCTTTCAATCCTCAACAAACTTTTGCTTTTGACTAGCACCTTCCTCAGTTTACCTTCCCTCTTGATTCCCCTCCTTAATTTTACCATTTTCCACTTGCTACTTCTTCCCTCCCTTCTGACCAACCCCCTCCCTTTTTTCCCCCTTCCCCTCCTACTGCTTGCAGGACAAGTTAGATTACTATACATATCAGGGTGTGTTATTTCCTTCTTTAACTAAATCCGATGAGAGTAAAGCTCAAATACTGCTCTTCTCCCTCCCTTCTTTCCCTCTACTACAATATGTTTTTGTGCCTCTTCATGTGATATTATTTACCCTATTCTACAACCTCCTTACCTTTTCTCCCAGAACCATCCCTTTATATCTCTTAATTATATTTTTATCATAATATCGGTTATTTTATACTGATATCAACAGTGTATGAATATCCTCTTCAATTGTCATAATGAGTATACTGTTCTCAAGATTTATATATATGTATATTATATATATATATATATATATATATATATTATATATATAGTATGTAAACCAAAATAATCTTATATAAGGATGTAATTAATTAGCCTTATTGATTCACTAGGATTTTTCCCCCTGTTTACCTTTTCATATCTCTCTTGAGTTTTGTATTTGGAAATCAAATTTTCTATTGAGCTCTGGCCTTTTCATCAGGAAGGTCTAGAATTCCCTTATTTCATTGAATGTCCATCTCCTTGTCTGGAAAATTATGCTCAGTTTTGCTAGTAGTTGATCCTTGGTTGTAGCCCACGCTCCTCTGCCTTTTGGAATATCGTATTCCAATTTCTCCTGTCTTTTAATGTAGAATCTAAAAGATCCTGTGTGATCCTGGCTGTTGTTCTCAGATATTTGAATTGTTTCTTTCTAGCTGCTTGTGGGATTTTCTCCTTGACCTGGTAGTTCTGGATTTTGGCTATAATATTTCTTGGAGTTTTCAATTTGGAATCTTTTTCAGGGGGTGATCGATGGATTCTTTTGATGACAATTTTACCCTCTGGTTCCAAGATCTCTGGCTAATTTCCCTTAAGGATTTCATGGAAGATACTGTCCAGGCTCTTTTTTTCATCATAGCTTTCAGGCAGGCCAATAATTCTAAGATTGTCTCTTCTGGATTTATTTTCCAGGTTGGTTGTTTTCTCGATCAGATATTTCATGTTTTCTTCTATTTTTTCATTTTTTATATTTTGTTTGACTGATTCTTAATGTCTCATAGAGTCATTACCTTCTATTTGCCCAATTCTAATCTTTAATGTTTTGTTTTCTTACTTTATCTTCTCTATCTACTTTTCCATTTGGTTGATTTTACTTTTCAATGAGATATTTTCTCCAGTTATGTTCTCATTTTCCTTAACCAATTCCCTGATTTTACCTTTTAAAGATTTGTTTTCCTCAATTAATTTTTTTCCATTTTTTTCTTTTACCTCCCTAATTTATTTTTTAAAGTCCTCCTTGAGTTCTTCCAGTAATGCTTTTAGGTCTGGAGACCAGATTTCAGATTTGGGTGTAGTGTCCAGGCTGGTATTTTGATCATCCCTGTATCCGTACTATGAATCTATCATCTTTGAAAGCTTCTTACTATTCTTTTCCATGGTGTTTTTGTCCTCCTGGTTTCTGAGGTGGATCTCTGCTTCTGGGGCTCAGGGGGCTCTGTCCTACTTTTCTCGTGTTAAGATCTAGCTTTATGTGCTATGGCCTCTGGTTTGGTGAGGTGTGAGGGAGGGGTGGTCTGACTGCTGGGGTGGCGTTTCCTCTTCCCCAGGACTGTTTTACAGAATTGGTGGTCTCAGCTCTTGTCTGTGCTCCTGTCTGCCACTTCCCCTAGCTGTGCAAAGCCAAGTCTGGGGTCCTGGCATTAAGGTTAGTTAGCTCCATCCCCTGGGGCTCAGTTACTCTCATTGTTCTGCTGAGGTAGGGCCTGCTGGGACACCTTTCTTCCTGCACTCATCTTCTTCTGCCACCACAGGAAGTCCACTGTCCCTCACTTCTCTTGCTACTGAAGTCCCCCTTCTGCTTCCTCTGTTTCTCCTGAGGTTTTATTCTCTGGGCTTATTCAAGGGAGGATATGAGCCATTTTACCTGGCCATCATGGCTCCCAGAAATTCAAGAAGGGGAGTTTCCAAACTATAGACTGTGGGTTGGAGGCCTCTGGGCTAGATGCTCCTGAGGTCATAGGCTATGCCCTCCAACAGACTCCTGTCCTGGGCTGAGAGGCCTGGGGCTCGCTTGAGGCCATATCTGGTACTTCTACCCTGGGACTGTTCCTGCTCTGGTGTTTTTTTTTTTTGAGTGTGTAAGGTATTCCCTCCTCAGGCCAAATCTGATGAGAGCAAGATTTACTCATTCCCCCTCACCTGCCCCCTCTTCCCTTCCTACAGAACCACTTTTTCTTGCCACTTTTATGCGAGATAATTTACCCCATTCTATCTCTCCCTTTCTCCCTCTCTCAATATATTCCTCTCTTATCCCTTAAATTGATTTTATTTTTTTAGATATCATCCCTTCTTATTCAACTCACCCTGTGCCCTTTGTGTATATATATATATATATATATATATATATATACCTACATATATACATACATAGACACATAGACACACACATATGTATATATATGTATACACACACACACACACACACACACACACACACACACACACACATATATATATATATGCATATTCCTTTCAGCTACTATGATATTGGGGTCTCATGAATCATACACATCATCTTTCTATGTAGGAATGTAAACAAAACAGTTCAACTTTAGTAAGTCCCTTATGATTTCTCTTTCTTGTTTACCTTTTCATGCTTCTCTTGATTCTTGTGTTTGAAAGTCAAATTTTCTATTCAGCTCTGGTCTTTTCACTGAGAAAGCTTGAAAGTCCTCTATTTTATTGAAAATCCAAGGATGGTGGAGTGGTTTGCCATTTTCTTTTCCTGCTCATTTTCAGAGGAGGAAACTGAAGCAAACAGGGTTAAGGTGACTTGCCCAAGGTCAGACAGCTAGTAAATTGTGGTGTTAATGTGATTAAAGATCTTCCCCACCCATTCAATAGGCTCTTTATTTACTCAGTACAAAGCCCCAGGCCAACACCCTTTCACTAACTAGGCATGAGCCCTCAGGGCTTTGCTAAAAGCAAAGCCAATTGTATGTGCCCTGAGTTCTAGCCAATCAGATGTGCATGAATTCAGCCAATCAGAGACCTGGGTTTTAGCCAATTAGATGCTGGCTAGGACTGTATATAAAGAGAGCCTGGAGTGTGAGAGAAGCAGAATTGAGAAGCAGAGGTCAAGAAGACATTGAACCAGCAGACATCAAGAGGGTGTTGAAGAGCTGACGTTGAGAAAGAGCCAGTGTCTAGAGAGACTGCAGAGTGGAGAGTCCAGACCAGAGAGTTGCAGAGGTCAAAGAGCTGAGAATCTACAGCATCTAGAGATTTGAGAATTGAGAATTCAGAGAACCTAGGAGACTGCAAGGACTCTGAGAACTGCAAGGGCTTTCAGAATTGTGGGAGAGGACATAGGCAAGCAGACAATTAGGATTTGTGAGTGATTGTTTATGGGAAGGCCATAGCAGGGGGGGGAAGGTCACAAGATGACTTGTTTCCTTGCTATAATACTGTGTTGCTACATTGAGGTGGACTTATTGGTTTTGGAATATAATTACTGCTATATCAAATTGGGATTATTGTCTTGGGATTGGATCCTCTGGTGTCTAAATAAATGTTATAATTCCTCTCCTTCTACCTAGAGACTTTTTTCATATTTTGTGATTCTGAGCCATACAGGCAAGTTCTTGGTCATCCTAGAGGTCATGAATTTTGCCTTACTGATACATAAATATGTAAGAGCATTTTCAAATTTACTATGGTCTTAGCAGAACTTCTGGGGAGAGAGGTAGTGCAGGAATTATCATCTTAATTTTATATGTGAAGATTCAGGGTTTTTAAGTGTTTTGTTAGTGGTCACATATTTAGTATACTACAACAATTATTTTACAATAGCAATTGGAACCTATCTGTGTCTATTTCCTCTAAGTCTAATGCTCTTTTTACCATACTGCCTTAAAGCTATAAAATGATTCATCATATGCTTCTACAATGACAGGTATTAATGAATGCAGATAAAAAATATCATAAATTAATACTTATCAGCCTATTAATGGGCTCTAATCAGAAGTACCATGCAAGTTGATTTGGGTGACTATGCATGTTATGATGAAGTGTTAATAGTCTAATGGGGTGGGAGTTGAGGGGTCAGAAACCTTATGTCTTCAAGAATAATAGAAGGAATTAAATAAGACAGAGTATCTGATAGTAAACAAGATAATATTTAAAAAAAGAAAAGGAAAGGTGAAAGGAATGTACTAGGTAATAAAAGGGGAAGAGGGGATAGAACTTGCTACCCCGTATAATAAGGGTGATCAGTAAGAAGACTACACAAACAGTGTGAAAGGGAGTGGGAAAAGAAAGACTCACATAAGAATAATTCCATGGTATAGTAAACAGAGTGATGGATTTGGAGTGAGATTTACTGGGTTTGGTTCCTAGCTCTTCCATCTATTAGTTGTGTGACTTTGGGCAAGTCACTTTACTTCTTTGATCTATATGATCTATAAAATGAAAAGGATTGAACTAGATGATATATAATGTCCTTAACAACTTTTCAACTTTACAACTTTATGATGATATGATCCTAACAGACTGTATTAAATAATCTCTAAAACTCTATCCAGTTCTAATATGCCATTAGTAAAAAAATTTCTTGAAAGACTTTTTAATGTGTTAAGTAATTGCTAGGTGCTATAATTCACCTACAAACCTATTAAAAAGATGAGATTTATACACCTGAATAATTATATGGTAATATATGAATGTAATAATCCAAGGTTAACTTGTTTGGTTGAGACTTTCTGTGCCATAAGATAACATAAACGAGAAAGATAGAAATGAATTTTGGGGAAGTTGAGGTCGCTTTTGAGGAGACAATAGAAGTAGAAATGAACCTCCCTTGAATGTTTAGAAAGATTTAGATTGGTTTCAAGGAGAGAGGGAAAATATCAGATGTTAAGTGAATACCAATCAGCAGGTGCTTAAGGGTAGGAAAGGACATGGTACATTTGGGAGGTTCAAACCTAACCACACTGAAATGAAAAGTTTGAACTGAATACTCCCTGGGTGCTTTTGATAGCCTAGTACCAAATTGCCACCTCGAAAATTATTTCATTTGTTCTTTTCATGACAGACAAAATACAGAAGATTTGTCATACCTAACCCCTACTTTCAGAAGAAAAAACCTTTCAGGGATGACATTTCTTTATTTATAAAATGAAGAATTGGAAAAATGATCATCTATGAATTCTCTTCCAGTTCTGTCTTTATGAGCTTATTAATGCTACGTAACCTTTCCATCGCTATAAAAATATAATTATTTATTTTCATTTCCTGACTCCCAAATACAGTGGTGACTTAGAAACAAACACTGTAATTATTTTTCCCAATAAACTTGTGGTATAAGGAACTACTAGCAAGTGACTTTTTCTAATAAATGCAGGTTAATGTTTCCTGAAATTTAGAGACTTAGAGGGCTGTTTGAGGTACTGAGAAGCCAAGTGACTTGCCCAAATTCACATAACCAGTAAGAACTGAGAGTGGGACTTGAATCCAGGTCTTCTTAATTCCAAGATCCCCTCTGTATTTCTGATGCCATTCTGTCTTGGTACTTTTATTAATGCTTTTTCCATTTCTTTTTAATTTCCACTTCAATAACTTTCTGTTTTATTTTAGCATTTCAAATATCTGTGATTTTGTCAGTACGAGTTTTCGTCAGTATGAGTAGGCAATCTGATCCTGAGCCTATTTAAACTTATCTAGATTAAAACTGAAACAATGAAGACACATTTTATAGCTTAAAGCCTTTTCATCCTCATAGAACCTGTTATAACACACTTTAATTCCATAGACTTCAAAACCCATTTTCTTAAATGCTATGATGATGTATAAGTATAGCTTTAGAGGAAAAAGTCTTTACTTTATGCATATCATATAACATATTTATGATGTAACTCTTTTAACTTCTTCTCAAAAGTGTAGCTTCTTTCCTTTTGACTTACCTCTAAGATAGAAGAATGGAGGGGGAATAATTGCTGCAATATCTACTACCAGGGTGCTTGAGGTAGCCAATTTAGGCAACCATAATAATAGTATAGCACTTGAGCCCCCATCACTATATTTTCTAATAACAAATAAGTCACAACTACTCAGCCTAAAATATTTACTAAAAATTCAATGTGAACATTGCATTAGCATAATATTCAAGCCATAAAATTGGATCACACTTTCTCACCAATGACTATTGTGTTGGTGAGGAAGGTGGGCCCCCTCTTCCCTTCCAACAGAACTGCTTTTTCTTGCCACTTTTATGTGAGATATTTTACCCCATTCTATCTCTTTCTTTCTCACTCTCTCAATATATTCCTCTCTTATCTCTTAATTTGATTTTATTTTTTTAGATATCATCCCTTCATATTCAACTCACCCTGTGCCATCTGTTTATATATATGCGTATTCCCTTCAACTACCCTCATACTGAGAAAGATCTCATGAATTACACACATCATTTTTTTCATGTAGGAATGTAAACAAAACAGTCCAACTTTATTAAGTCCCTTATGATTTCTCTTTCTTGTTTACCTTTTCATGCTTCTTTTGATTCTTGTGTTTGAAAGTCAAATTTTCCATCCAGCTTTGGTCTTTTCACTGAGAAAGCTTGAAAGTCCTCTATTTTATTGAAAATTCATATTTGGCCTTGGAGCATGATACTCAGTTTTGCTGGGTAGGTAATTCTTGGTTTTAATCCTAGCTCCATTGACCTCCTGAATATCATATTCCAAGCCCTTCCATCCTTTAGTGTAGAAGTTGCTAGATCTTGTGTTATCCTGATTGCGTTTCCACAATACTCAAATTGTTTCTTTCTGGCTACTTGCAGTATTTTCTCCTTAATCTGGGAGCTCTGGAATTTGGCAACAATATTCCAAGGAGTTTTCTTTTTGGGATCTTTTTCAGGAAGCGATCAGTGGATTCTTTCAATTTCTATTTTACCCTCTGGTTGTAGAGTATCAGAGAAGTTCTCCCTGATAATTTCTTGAAAGATGGTATCTAGGCTCTTTTTTTGATCATGGCTTTCAGATAGTACAATAATTTTTAAATTATCTCTCCTGGATCTATTTTCCAGGTCAGTGGATTTTCCAATAAGATATTTCACATTGTCTTCCAATTTTTCATACCTTTGGTTCTGTTTTATAATATCTTGATTTCTCATAAAGTCACTAGCTTCCACTTGCTCCAGTGTAATTTTTAAGGTAGTAGTTTCTTCAGTGGTCTTTTGGACCTCCTTTTCCATTTGGCTAATTCTGCCTTTCAAGGCATTCTTCTCCTCATTGGCTTTTTGAAGCTCTTTTGCCATTTGGGTTAGTGTATTTTTCAAGGTATTATTTTCTTCAACATTTTTTGGGTCTACTTTAGCCAGTCATTGACTTGTTTTTCATGGTTTTCCCACATCACTCTCATTTCTCTTCCCAATTTTTCCTCTACTTCTCTAACTTGTTTTTCCAAATCCTTTTTGAGCTATTCTGTGGCCTGAGACCAGTTCATGTTTTTCTTGGAGGCTTTTGATGTAGGCTCTTTGATTTTGTTGACTTTTTCTGGCTGTATGTTTAGGTCTTCTTTGTCACCAAAGAAAGATTCCGAAGTCTGAGTCTGAATCTGAGTCCATTTTCACTGTCTGGCCATATTCCCACCCAACTATTTGACCCTTGAGTTTTTCATCGGGGTGTGACTGCTTGTAGCATAGAGAGTACTTTGTCCAAAGCTTGAAGGGTTGTGCTGTTGTTTTCAGAACTATTTCTACACAGCAAGCTCTGCCACACCAGTGTTCCTCCTCCCCCAAAAACTGCCAACCCTGACTGCAACTCAGATCTAGTCCTGCTCTGATCCCCCACTTAATTCTTCCCACCAGGTGGGCCTGGGTCTGGAAGCAACTGCAGATGTAGTTCTGTCCTCAGAGATGCATCACCTCCATTGCCCCCAGGGGCATTGTCCAAAACTTGAACTCCTTTTACTCTGTCCCTGCAGATTTTCCCACTAACTTTCTCTGTTGTCTTTGGTGTTTGTGGGTTGAGAAATCTGGTAATTGCCACAGCACACTGATTCAGGGTGCTAGGGCCTGTTCTGCTCGGCTCCCAGTCTGGTTGGTCCGGGCACAGCCCACACTGGGTTCTGCTTTGCTCTACTCCCAGGAGGGTGCAATAGACCTTACCCAGGGACCATTCAGGCTGTTCTGGGCTGGAGCTCTGCTTCCCTATCCTATTCTGCGGGTTCTGCAGCTCTATAATTTGTTCAGAGCCATTTTTATAGGTGTTGGGAGGGACCTGGGTGGGAGCTCACCCAAGTCCCTGCTTTCCAGGGGCCATCTTAGCTCTGCCCCTGTGCATACTGTTTGATTCAATAATGCCACTACCAGGTCTATACCCCAAAGTGCTCAAAGAGAAAGGGAAACTACCTATATGTATGAAAATATTTATAGTATCTCTTTTTTGTGGTGGAAATTTAGGGGATGCTTACTAATTGGGGATTGGCTTAACAAGTTGTGGCCTATGATTGTGATGGAGTACTATTTTGTCATAAGAAATTATGAAGGGAGTGATTACAGGAAAAAAAAAAACACAACGACAACAACCCATGACAAGACCTAAATGAACTGATGGAAAACAAAGTGAGAATAGCTAGGAGATCTTTGTACTCAGTAAAGCAATATTGTAATGATGATAGACAGTGAAAAACTTTTCTCCTCCTTTCAATGCAATGATCAACACAATTCCTGAGGACCCATATGAAAAAAAATATTATTCACCTGCAGAGGAAGAGAACTGATGAACTGTGAGTATAAGTATACTTTTTCACCTTATTTATTTGTCGATTGATTGATTGAAATGTGGCTAATATGAAAATAGATTTTGCATGATTTCACATGTATGTTTAACGCAACTTTCTTGTAAGGAGGGAGAGAATTTGGAGCTCAAAATTAAAAAAAGAATGCTAAAATAATATTATATATACATATAAAATTAAAGGAATATGGTGATATAAGATTGGAGAGTTATGCTGGGGCATGATTATGATGGTCTTTTGAATGCTTAATTGTGACATTTTGACTTTATCCTCTAAAAAAGAGTTGTAGAATGTCTTTGAAAAGGACCATGACAGACACAAAGGTATCTTAGAAAAATTGGGTTGTCTTCTATTAATAGTATTGCAGGAGAGAGAATATTGGAGTTAGGTAGGCTAGTTTGACTATGACAATAGTTCTGGATTGAGATGTAAATGGACAAGGAGGGGCAGATGTCCACACATGATGGATAATATAGAGTGAAAATCACCAAAGTTGGTAACTGAATGAATATGATGGACATGGGAAGAAGATGATAGAACTTAAAGTTGTCTCCAGGTTTTGATTGTGAATATCCAAGAATATGAAGCTACAACTGGAAAATTTTGGAAATAAATAACATTTAAATGTTTGTAGAATACACAGATTTTTCTGGGAGGAGTATTAAGTTTTTAAAATAAGAACAAGAAAGGAGATAGTGAAGCTGGAACTTAGGAAAGAGATATAGATAGAGCTGGAGATAGAGATTTAAAATTCATTTTCTTAAACACATTAGTTAAAAATACTAATATGTATATGATATATTGTTTCATACTTTGCTGAGTTGAATCAGTGACAGTTACTTCTCTTTAATCTCTGAGGTTAGGTTGATTCAATGTTGTACTAAATAAGCAAATACTTTCTTTCTTCTCTCCTCCCTCCCTCCTTTTCCTCTTTTTCATATGCTCTTCCTTTTATGTATATTTCAGTCTTCCTTTTACAATGGCAATCTGAGGGCCAGTCAAAGTATAATGAACCACTCTTATTTATTTCTCAAGAATAAGAAATTATAAGTAATAATTTTGGATTGAAAAGAGCTTCCATTTGGGGACATATTTTCTGCATCCATGTATTTACTGTTTTTCAGAGCCATAACTAGGGTGGGAAAAGTGGGACCTTTATTAAAAGTGGTGAATTTAGAGTATTCTGAGAGAATTTTTCATCTTTCAGCACCTTAAAAAGTTCGATGTAGCTGCCAAGTGAGTTCTCAAGGTGGTCCTCCACTGAGCCCTTTTGTTACTTCTTGGCCCTGGTAAGGTTGGTGCTACTTGCCCCAAGCACAAAGATTGCTAGTTACAGGACAGGTCTGCTACTTCTATTTCATTCTAGACATTCTAATTTTTCTTAAGTCTATTATAAGATTTCATATTATTTATTCCTTTTACAAAATGTACCACATTTCTGTTGCTTCTGCAAAATAAAACCTTTGTGATTTATGTAGATTCTCTTTTTATCCCCTCCCTTAGTGAAAAGTCCTTTCAATTTATTTCCAATCTTTCTTCAAATCTATAAACTTGTGTGTTTTTCTTTTTCAGTGAAAAACAAAACTGCTTAAAATGTTTTTAGTTTTTCTCACTTTGCATTCTCAAAGCAAAGGAACACCTTAAACTTTCTTCTTCAGACATTATTTTCCCTGTAAACTTTGTTAGAATACACACTATAAGTTGCTTTTCAGAGAGGGCCACATGTAAGCCTTCCATGGTGATTACAAGTTAAACACTGACTTCTTCAGCCTAAACGACTTTCCTCTTGGGGATGGGAACATTTTGTCTTGCATTTTCTCAAGGAGTATAAAAAAATGTCTTGTCTTCAACTATAATAACATGGTAATGGAAATACTTAAAAATGTCTTCATTTGTTTTCTATTTGGCTTCTATATTGCTAAACAAAATGAACTATGATGTGGCCTTCTGGGGTTATTTCAGAGGAATAAGAAAAGCCATTTTTGTGTACTAATCCTCATTAGTATATATACCATGGACTATAATTCATAATGGGATATGTTCAGGGAAAAGTTGGATGGAACTACTTTATTCTGATTATCTAGGAAAATTATAGGAGATAGAGACTTAGAAACCACTGACCAATCACTTACAAAACCTTTTTATGAACTATGGCAAATGTGATGACTCAGTCTTTCAGTTCAGTTTGTCTCTGTTCTAACTTTTCTTTGACTATTTCATAACACTAAGCATTAGTATATGAAAGAACTGCTCAATGCTATCAAAGGCAAAAACTTTTCATTAAATATAGATATATGCTCTGTATATATGCATATGTGATAATTATATATACATACATATGTATATATGTTTGTGTGTGCCAGTGAGTATATGTATGTCTATATAATCTATACACACACACACACACACTGCTCTATATTCCGTTTAGCCTTACAAAGATCCTAATATCATAAATTTGGAGCTGCTAGGGCTTCAGTTGCTGTCTAGCCAAACCATTATTTTATAAGTGAAAAAAGCGAGGGCCAGAATGATTAAATAATTTGCCCAAGGAGTCCTGATGCTTGCAAAACCCAGGAACTCGGCTTCTTGAACTTCCGGAAGACTCAATGGCCAGGTAAAAGGCTCTAATCCCTCCCCCCCTCACCCAGAGAATTCCTCGGGGAAAAAAAAAAAAGAGAACTGAAACAGAGGAGAGAGTAGCGGGGCCTCACAGGACAAATACTAGAAGCTCATTAGTCCCAGAGGGGAAGAGTCGGCAGGGGTCAAGGCCAGGAGCCCAGATGTAATCTTGCTCCCCCAGGGGAAGCAACAGTCATCAGCTCAAACAACAAACAGCTGAGACCATTGCTGAAAAGCACGTGCTGGAGAGCACCCACAGGGAGTGAGGCGCCAAGGAGCCAGACCCCTCCCCCACACCTCAGGAAACTGAAGGTTATAATTCTAGACTCACAACCCCAAGAATAAGTAAGCTGGGACAGAAAGCCCTGAGACCCACAGATAGAAATTAGTTCTAACACCAGGAAAAGGGAAAACAACAAACATGAAGAAGAATACAAAAAAACCGAGGATAATAGATTCTTTTTATGGAGACAGGCAGGATCAAAATATCGATATGGTGGAAGGACGGCAATGACACGGTAGATACATCAGATACCTCAAAAGCTAATATGAACTGGTCTCCAGCCCAAAAAGCACTGCTGGAAGAGCTAAAGGAGGATTTTAAAAACCAAATTAGGGAGCTAAAAGAAAATATGGAAAAAATGGAGAAACAATCCACTGATGAAATCAAGTCCCTAAAGAATAAGATTGGCAAAATGGCTATGGAGATTCAGAATCTAGAGAGAGAAAAGGACACCCTGAGAGGTGAAATCAACCAATTGAAAATGGAGGCTCAAAAGCAAAATGTAAACACTAACTCATTTAAAATTAGACTTGAGCAAGTGGAAGCTAATGAATCTATGAGGCATCAAGAAGTAATAAAACAAAATGTAAAGAATGAAAAAATAGAAAAAAAAATGTGAAATATCTGATTGGCAAAACAACTGACCTGGAAAATAGATCCAGGAGAGACAATTTGAGAGTTATTGGTCTAATGGAAATCCACGATGAAAAAAGGAGCCTTGACAGTATCTTCGAAGAAATTATCAAAGACAACTGCCCAGAGGTCCTAGAACCAGAGGGCAAAATAGTCATTGAAAGAATTCACCGATCACCCCCTGAAAGAGATCCCAAACGGAAAACACCAAGAAATATTATAGCCAAATTTCAGAGCTATAAACTCAAGGAGAAAATACTGCAAGCAGCCAAAAGGAAGCAATTCAAATATCATGGAACTACAGTCAGGATCACGCAGGATCTCTCAGCTTCCACATTAAAAGACAGCAGAAATTGGAATATGATATTCCGAAGGGCAAAGGAGCTGGCACTACAACCAAGGATCAACTACCCAGCAAAACTAAGCATAATTTTCCAGGCAAGGCGATGGACATTCAATGAAATAAGGGAATTCCAGACCTTCCTGATGAAAAGGCCAGAACTCAATGGAAAATTTGATCTCCAAATACAAAACTCAAGAGAGACATAAAAAGGTAACCAGGGGGAAAAACCCCACAAACCTCATTAACCAATAAGCTTAGGTTGTTTACATCTTTATGTGGGATTATATCATCTTATGTATGTTTTCTATGTGTATATATATATATATATATATATACATATATACATACACATATATACATATACATATATAAGTCATTCTTGTGAATGGTACAACTATTATGACAAATGAAAGGGATATACATAGGTTGTGAATGCCTGTATAAATTAACTGATGTAAAGATATAAAATATAAATAAGAGATATAAAGGGAGGGCTATGAGGGAAGTGGTAAGGAGGTAGTAGAAAAGGGTAAATTACACCAAAGGAAGTGGCAAAAAAACATATTATAGTAGAGGGAAAGAAGGGAGGGAGAAGAGCAGTATTTGAGCTTTACTGTCATCTGATCTAGTTCAAGAAGGGAATAACATACTCTGATAAGTTTAGAAATCTAACCTGTCCTACGGGAAGTGGGAGGGAAAGGGGGGAAAAAGGGAGGGGGGAGGGCAGAAGGAAGAGGAGAAGTAGCAAGTGGGAAACGGTAAGATAAGGGAGGGGAATAAAGAGGGAGGGTTAACTGAGGAAAGCGGCGGTCAAAAGCAAAACTTTGTTGGGGAGGAGAAGGGGAAAGGGAGAAATAAAAGCATAAACAGGGGGAATTAGGATGGAGTCCTACCAAATTCTTTTTATGACACAAATATGGTACTAATACCCAAACCAGGTAGAGTTAAAACAGAGAAAGAAAATTATAGACCAATTTCTCTAATGAATATTGATGCAAAAATTTTAAATAAAATATTAGCAAAAAGATTGCAGCAACTCATTACGAGAATAATACACTATGACCAGGTAGGATTTATTCCAGGAATGCAAGGCTGGTTCAACATTAGGAAAACTATTAGCATAATTGACCATATCAACAACAAAACTAGCAGAAACCATATGATCATCTCAATAGATGCAGAAAAAGCCTTTGACAAAGTACAACACCCATTCCTATTAAAAACACTAGAAAGCATAGGAATAAGTGGAACCTTCCTCAAAATTATAAATAGCATCTACCTAAAACCATCAACAAGCATTATTTGTAATGGGGATAAACTAGATGCATTCCCAATAAGATCAGGGGTGAAACAAGGATGTCCATTATCACCCCTATTATTCAATTTGGTACTAGAAACATTAGCTGTACCAAGAAGAGAAGAAAAAGAAATTGAAGGAATTAGAATAGGAAAAGAAGAAACTAAATTATCACTTTTTGCAGATGATATGATGATTTATCTAGAGAATCCTAGAGAATCAAGTAAAAAACTACTTGAAGTAATAAACAACTTTAGCAAAGTTGCAGGATATAAAATAAACCCACATAAATCCTCAGCATTCCTATACATTACTGACAAAGCCCAACAGCAAGAGATAGAAAGAGAAATTCCATTCAAAGTTACTGAAGGCACTATAAAATATTTGGGAGTCTATTTGCCAAGACAAACCCAGGGCTAATATGAACATAACTGTGAAACACTTTTCACGCGAATAAAATCAGATCTAAATAAATGGAGAAATATCAGTTGCTCATGGTTAGGCTGAACTAATATAATAAAAATGACAATTCTACCTAAATTAATCTATCTATTCAGTGCCATACCAATCGAACTACCAAAAAATTTTTTTACTGAGCTGGACAAAATAATAACAATATTCATTTGGAAAAACAAGAGGTCTAGAGTATCTAGGATATTAATGAAAAGACATGCTAGAGATGGTGGTTTAGCCACACCAGATATTAAGCTGTACTACAGAGCAGCAGTCATCAAAACTGCCTGGTAGTGGTTAAGAAACAGGGGTGTGGATCAGTGGAATAGGATAGGTACACAAGTAGGTGAAATCAACAAGTTTAGCAATCTACTCTTTGATAAACCCAAAGAGGCCAGTTTCTGGGCTAATAATTCACTATTTCACAAAAACTGTTGGGAAAATTGGAAAATGGTAGGGCAAAAACTGGGCATAGACCAATATCTTACACCATATACCAAAATAAAGTCAAAATGGGTTCATGATTTAGGAGTAAAAGTTGATACTCTAAGTAATTTGGGAAAGCAAGGAATAGTTTACTTATCAGATTTGTGGAAAAGTAAAGAATTCATGACCCAACAAGAGATAGAGAGCATTACAAAATGCGAAATGGATAATTTTGATTATGTCAAATTGAAATGTTTTTGTACAAAAAAAGCCAATGCAACAAGAATTAGGAGGGAAGCAGAAAATTGGGAGAAAATCTTTGCAACTAGTGTCTCTGATAAAGGCCTCATTTCTAAAATATACAGGAAGCTGAGCC
Source organism: Trichosurus vulpecula (assembly GCF_011100635.1). NCBI lineage: Eukaryota > Metazoa > Chordata > Mammalia > Diprotodontia > Phalangeridae > Trichosurus > Trichosurus vulpecula. Next base: position 15,851,546 of record NC_050578.1, read on the forward strand.
AAATATATAGGAATACAAGCCATTCCCCAATTGAGAAATGGTCAAAGGATATGAACAGGCAGTTTTCAGAGGAAGAAATTAAAGATATCTACAGGCATATGGAAAAATGCTCTGGATTGCTGCTGATTAGAGAAATGCAAATCAAAACAACTCTTAGATACCACATCTCTCCTGTCAGATTGGCTAAAATAACAAAGCAGGAGAATGATAAATGCTGGAAAGGATGTGGGGAAATTGGAACATTGTTGCATTGCTGGTGGAGTTGTGAGCTGATCCAGCCATTTTGGAGGGCGGTGTGGAACTATGCCCAAAGGGCTATAGAAATGTTCATACCCTTTGACCCAGCAATACCACTTCTAGGGTTGTATCCCAAAGAAATCATGCAAGCGGGAAAAGGACCCATATGTACAAAAATATTTATAGCAGCTCTCTTTGTGGTAGCCAAGAATTGGAAAGCAAAGGGATGCCCATCAATTGGGGCATGGCTGAACAAGCTGTGGTATATGAAGGTGATGGAATACTATTGTGGCATAAGAAATGGGGATGATGTAGACTTCATAACAACCTGGAAAAACCTACACGACATAATGCTGAGTGAGCGGAGCAGAGCCAGGAGAACGTTGTGCACAACCACAGATATGTGGATTCTGTGAGGACCAAACCTGACATACTGCGCTTTTCTTAGCAACCTAAGGGGCAAGGACAGCTCCAGGGGACTCACGATGGAGAATGCTATCTTCATCCAGTCAAAGAACTGCGAAGTTTGAATACAGACTGAGGCACACTACATGCTCGCCTTTTCTGCTTCTCTTTTGTTTTTGTTTTTGGGTTTTTTTTTTTGGTTCTGTTTCTTCTTTCTCATGATTCATTCCATTGGTCAAAATTCTTCTCCACAACTTGACTAGTGCATAAATTAATTCAATGCAAAGTCATACATGACAGTTATATGAGACTCCATGCCATCTTGGGGAGGGAGGGGGGAGGGAGGGGAGAAAAACTGGAACTCAAAACTATGTAGAACCGTGTGTGGTAAACTAAAAATAAATAAAGAAATTTATAAAAAAAAATAAAAATAAACAAATAAAAATAAAAAAAAGAAAGAAAAAAAAAGAAAAAAAAATAATTTGCCCAAGGCCACACAGACAATGAATATTAGAGACACGATTTGAACCCAGATCCTCTTACTCCAGACTTGGTGCTTTTTCCAACTGAATCTTAGTCAAAGTATGTTACCAGACTTCTCTAATTAATTGACCACTTGGATTCCCTACTATTGGGGCCAGAAAATACCTCGGTAATCATAAATATGCTAATATTTTGAAATGTCCATGACTTTGTCAGCTTGAAAACTACCTCTGTTGATCCCAGTCATAAACTATAAAATGTTATTAAGACTTAAAGAAAAGTATAGATCTGACTGTATCAAATTTGGCCGGCTCTTGGATAATAGAGATACACTATCTGTCAGTGGGTAGGTTGGTATGACCTCCTGAAACTTTAATTTCCCTGGCAAAGCTTTTAGGAACTAAGAGTCAGCTGTATATTACAGCAAGGCATTCAAATAGGAATTTAGTGGAGGTTAGAGATATTCATAAACAAGCAAGGCTTGTATTTAGGAGGGTTTTTAAACCATTTAGTTTAAAAGTACATATTATATGTGCTATTTTATAAAGAATAAAAATAATATATCTTATTCATATTTTGTTTCAATTGTCTCTATGAAAATTAATCTTAAATCTCTATCTCCATCTGTAACTTATTTCCTGAGTTGCAAATCCCTAACTACCTTCATTTGCACATGATGCCCATGCTGCTGCCTCAAACTCACTATGTCTTAAACCAGAGTTAATATCTTCCCCAATCTATATATTGGTGTCCTAAAGGTCTTGTGTTGTTTTAAGGTTATTAAAGTGTCTATGTATATATAAATATAAAAAAGTATATACTGTAGGGCAGAGTAGATAGAGTGTCAGGCCTAGAATCAGGAAGACCTCAGTTCAAATCTAGTCTTAGGCATTTACTAGATCACTGACCTTTGGGCAATTCACTTAATCTGTGCTTGGCTCAGTTTCTTCATGTGTAGACGTAGATAATAATAGCACCTCCCTCCAAGAGTTATGATCAATATCAAATAAGCTAAAACTTGAAAAGTGCTTAACAATTAGTAAGCACTTTCTAAATGTTACCTATTATTGTGATGACGATGATGAGGATACATTTTAACAAATGAAGGGCAATAGTGTACTGAAGACTAAATTTATTCTAAATCTTTGAATTATTATTTGCAATACCACATAATTTGCTTTTCTATAACCATTTAATGCATTATGTATCTAATAAAGTTAAAAATGTCTTTAAGATTGCATTTTTGCAAATTAAGTATTTTCTACATTTAATTTTCAGTTTTTTAATCTATACTTGATATAAATGACATTTCATTTTTCAACATTGTGAAAATACTAGCTAAACATATTTAAATATATTTCTACTCCAGACAGAAAGAAAAAATGATGTTCTTGTGCACAGGTGTGCACACTATTATGTACTGAGGATCAGTACTTTGTCCTCCCTCCCTCTCCTACACAGATGCCTAGCCAGTTTTGTTTTGCTTTTCCTGCTTCTCTGTGCACTATATAAAACCACCAGGTTCTTCTCACTTGGGGACCTGTAAATAGTTCCACAGAAACAACATTTGCTCCTCCTGTTCTTCATGGGAATGTACCTTGTTATATGGTGGTCTCCATGCCAACAGACTCTGGAACTTACTGCTCTGAGATCACACAATGTAGGAAATAACAAATCCCTTTGTCTGTGTGTCAGGCTCTCAGTCTTAGATTTAACTTTTCAAAAATTAGCCTGTTCTCCATGTAGTATGCATCGATTAGGTCAAGTTCTGTGATACTCTGTATAGTTCTGGGGACTACCTCTAATGAGAGACAGTAATGAACTAGAGTGCATCTGGGAGACAGTGGTCAGGATGAGGAGTACAAATAAAAGTATGTCACCTGGGGAGCACTTGAAGAATATACTTAACTTGGAACAATGGTTATCCTGGAAATGAGAATCCTTGGTGACCCCAGTAGCTTTTCTCAAATATTTGTAGGACTGCTATAGCTATAATATATGAAACTTTGGAGGGCTAGACAGAAATTATGTTGAATCTAAATTTTCCTTCCTATAATTTATTGATAATATCTAATGTGCCAGACACTATGCTAAGCATTGCTGATACAAAGAAAAAAACAAAACAAAACAAAAATAGTTCCAGCCTTCAAGGAAACTGAATTCTAATGTGGGAGACATTTTTCATACTTCTAATGACCTATGGAGTAGTCAGGGGCAGGAAGAGCTATCTATTGGAGAGTAAGGTACACAGGGGGCATGGGAAAGACCTCTTGTAGAAGCTGACATGTGTACTGAATTTGTAGGAAGCCAGAGATTTCGAGCTGTGGAGACAAGGAAGGAGGATACTCCAAGCACAGTAGACAGTCTATTTTCCAACTTATAGATCAATATGAAAGGGGAGAGATTACCTGATTAGGGAAGTGGGTTCCTGTCTTTGGTGTTTAAGAAGAGTCCAGATAACCACCTTTACATGGTGTTGCAGAAGGAATCCCTGAACAGGGTAGAAGAATGTATTGGATGACTTCTATGGTCCTTATTAACTCTAAGCTGCTATGCAGATCCCATGTTCTAGTGTGGCCTCAGGGGAAATTAATAAATTTTTGTAGACATGACATTTTTTGGTAATTATACAATTAAAAGATATGTCCTTTTATGTTATCTATCTACACTACTCATAAACTTCCTACACATTTACTCTTTGTGGCATAATCCAGAGCTAAGGATATCTTGGAGAGGTAGTTTGGTATTGAGGAAAGTATGTTACATTTGGGGTCAGGAGACCAGAAGTCAAATTCCATTTTTGACATTTACTAGTGGTGTTGTGACCAATGGCAAGTCACTTAACTGAGGCTCAGTTTCTTCATCTGTGAAATTAGAAGGATGTCCAGCAAGATGGCTACCTGAAGGTAGACTTTTCAATTTCCACATACCTATTCCAGGTAGATATTTCACATTAAACCAAAGAGTGATTGATCAATTTAATGAGAAATGAAAGTAACTGATGTTTTCTACCACAGTACTACTACATAAGAATTCATTCCAAAGCCCACAGCGATTAAAGGAGGGAGCTTCCAACAAAGCTAGTACCAGTGTAGGCAAAAAAAGCTAGTAGCTTGTCAGTGTACCTAAATACAGGCAGGGGATCCATGGAGCCTGTAAGTCTCTGTGTCTGGAAGCTGCAGAGAAATTCTCAGTGAGGTCTAAAATCCCCAGGATATTTGGAAACCCAAGGTACAATATTGGAAGTTAGCAGGCATACAACAAACAGGGCAGATAAACATTTCAATAGTCATGGGCCCCAAGGTCCCTAGCACTCTGTCTTGGAATATCACAGGGAACTCTGAAGATCTAGTGTTCTGAACTTCAAATATCCAGATTAGTCTAACTCCAGGAGGTTGGAGTCCCTGTAGGAAAACAGATGGTCCAGAGTAAGAAGAAACATGGCTGACCACCCCAACCTAAAAGTGCAATATGAGGCAGAACCTCACCTTGGCACCAATCCCAAATTCAGGAATTAATGTTAGAGACATAAGTAAACCAAACAAGATATTGATTTGCATTTCTAAAAAAAATTACTGTAGTTATAGATATGCCCAAAATATACCTAAGAAGGAGAAATTAATTCCATAAAGACTACAAACAGAGACTCAAATAGGGAAATAAAAAGTATTTTTACAAGTATTAAATCAATACTTAGAAGAAATTAAGCAGATTTTTTTTTAAAGAAAATGAAATAAAAGTTCTAGAGGAAATAAATTGGAGAATAAATAACTTAAAAGAGACAACCAGTATCACGAGAGTGCAAAATGAAATTAGAAAGAATCCACTGATTAATCTTCTCAAATAGAGCACAAGAGCAAAAGTCCCAGGAATATCATAGCCAAAATCTAGAACTTCTGTATTAAAGAAAAATATTTCAAGCAAAGCAGAAACAAAACATTCAGGTACTAAGGAGCCAAAGTTAGGATCACACAAAATCTGTCAGTTTCTCCTCTAAATGAAAGGACATCTTGGAATATAATATTCTAAAAGGCAAAATATTTATGCTTAAAATCAAGTATAATTTACTCTGAAAAGCTGAGCATATATAATCCTTACAGAAAAAAATAGACTTTTAGTGGAAAAGAGGATTTTTAAGTATTAACAATGAAAAAACCAAAGCTGAGAAGTAGCAGAAATATAAATGTAAGAGTCCAGAGCTAAAACAGGATGTATAATGATGTAGCACTAACTTTCTAATGGGGGGAAAGAGACAATCATCCTTTCACACCTTAATGTCTTCAAAGGCTATTGATGGAGTTAAAGGAGAAAATGAGAAGACATGGAGGTGGCTTGGTATCGTTCTAAGAACTCAGAGGAAAAAAAAAGAAGAGAGGATAAGAAGTAAGAAAGAACTTCATAATAAGAAGAGTAAATATATAAGAGAGGAAGAGAATACATGAAATAATCTTCAGATTACCACATTCTTATTAGAAATAGACAAAGGAGAATTGAGCATACAAACACGTACTTAAAACTGAACGTAAGAAACACATACCTACAAAAAAAGTTGTTAAAAAAGCAACAACAGGGCAGCTAGGTGGCCCAGTGATAGAGCCCTGGAGTCAGGAAGACCTGAATTCTAATCTGACCTCATATACTTATTAACTGTGTGACCCTGGGCAAGTCACTTAACCCTTATGGTTTCAAAAAAAAGTTAGCAAAAAAGATACAATAAGTATCATTTAGAAGTACCTTAAACTCAATAATAAAACAATGAGGAATGGGAGGGAAATTTAAGAGAGAATGTAATCATGGGTAGAATGATTATAAGCAAAACAAACTTCCTCATGGGGGAGGGCTCTAAAAGGAAAAAAAAAGAAAGAAAAGGATTAGAATCTAAGGGGGTTGCCTGATAATAGAAGAATGAATGGAAAAACTGTATTATATTAATATAATGGAATCTTATTATGCCATAAGTAAAAGGTAAAAGATTACAAAAAGTCCTATGTACAGAGGAAAATGAATAGAATAATTCATGCAATAACATTACAAAAAGAAACAACTTTGAAACAATTAAGAACTCTGATCAATGAAGAAATAAACATGTCTCCAGGTAACCTGATAAAACATGTCACCTAGCTCCTGATATGGAGTCCTGATAATGGACTCAAGGGGGCAGAAAGAGACATATGTTTTTAGACACAGTCCATGTATAGATTTATTTTGCTTGACTATGATTATTTGTTACAGGGTTTTTTTTTTCCTCTTTCCATTTTTAGCAGTGTCAGGGCAATGGAATGGAGAGGTTGGTTAACATTAATGAAGACAAAATAAAAGCTATTGAAAGATGTTTTTTCATTTTAATGAAAGGAAAAAGACAAAAGGCAGTTTGAAAGGAAGCACAGGCAATCAGTACAGTTTTGAAAGTAGCATGGGGAATTTATTATTTACTTTTTTCTTTTAAAAGCAAGCATTATGAAATGGAGATTCACGGTATCATACAATTCTCTTTTTGTGTTTTGTTATTTATATAGAAACACTCTGGGTGGGGAGTTATTTAAGATCAGAATAAAAACTGTAGAAAAAATGAGGACGTTCCCGACCTATATTCCAATATTCTACATAAAACAGATAGTTCCCAGATGACAATTTACCTGTATTATGATAGCCAAACAAGAGAATTCAGGACTTCGTCCCTCCCCACCACCCTATGCTTCCCTTCAGAATCATCAACAGGACAGCCTGATTTAAACTTGTTACCACTCTTCATCAATTCTTTTTCTTTCCATTATTTTCTAGGACAGTCTATTCAATTTTAATGTTCTTAGAGAAAAAAATTTCTAAATGTTTTCTTTTTGTTTCTGAAGTGCAGATATTTGGAGCATAAATCTCTTTAGAGGGTAGCTTACCGCCCCCCCCCCCCCCATCTCTCTTACGTTTATTTCACATCCAAGAAATCTGATTTTGTCATATATAAAAAATTCCCTTTTCAGAAACACAACAAACTACTAATTTCTCTATCACCTTAGTCTAATCTTCTATAATTATTTAATGATTAGAGATTCTGTAATTTAGCATTGAAGAATCTCCTTAGATACAATTTGCTATTTATGGCAGGGCAGATATCCTTATCTTTCTGTTCTCATCCCTTTTCATTTGTTAGTGTCTTAGGAAAACTTATGTCTGTTCCTTGTGAGTCTTTGGGCTGTATCTGAGTTGTGGTCTGGCAAGTAGCAGATTGCCTGTGGTCAAGAGTAAATTCAATAACCCACACTGATCTTAGAAAGGGTAGACGTTATGTCCACAATCTATCTTGCAGAGAAAGCTTGGCTTGCTATTTCAACTTTTCTATCTACTGAATCTTTTGCAAATAATAAGCTAAATTCTTCACCTCTCAGAAAGAAAGACCATAAAAACTATGTTTTGCATACTTGTATGTAATCTTTTCTAAATAGCAAATCATTGTGCATACAAATTAATGGGAGGTAGTCACGTATCCCATCAAGCCTCAGTAAAAGGAACTTATTTGAGTGACAAGAAAATACATAGTTATCGGCAATACTTATTCACCACTGTAAGCAAGTACATTCTTATTTAGGGGCAGCTAGGTGGCCCAGGGGATAGAGTGATGGATCTGGATTCAGGAATGCTGTTGTTCAGTTGTTTTTCAGTTATATCTGACTCTGTGATCACATTTGGGATTTTCTTGCCAAAGATACTAAAATGGTTTGCCATTTCCTTCTCCAGCTTCTTTTATGTATGAGGAAACTGAGGCAAACAGGAGTAAATGACTTACCTAGAGTCATAAAGCTAGTGTCTGAGGCCAGATTTGAACTCAGGTCTTCCTGACTACAAGCGCACTGAGAAATACCTCAGTTCAAATCCTGGCACAGATCATTACTGGGCATATAACTTTGTATAATCTTGGGGTAATCACTTCTTTGAACCTCAGTTTCTCCATTGGTAAAATGGTGTTAATAACAATACCTACCTCAGAGGGTAATAGTGAGGCTTTAATGAGAATGTTTGTATGTATGTATATGTGTGTGTGTACATAAATATATGTATTTGTGTGTGTGTGTGTGTGTGTGTGTGGGCACATGCATGTGTTTTGAAACCTTAAAGTGCTATACAAAGTTTAGGTGTTGCTATTTATAATCATGATGCATTTGTTTAGGGCTGGTTTTCTCCCTCTCTGAGTGACATGTTTTCTTCTCCTAAATGTATTAATATCATTGGTCTCCTCACTGACTGTACTAAGAAGACTTTTAACTTGCTACTGACTGTCCTCTATTCTGTGGGCTACTGTGAAGTTTTCAGTCTGTGCTCTGCTTCCGTAACTGTGAGAGTGTTAAATACCTTTGTTTTCATGTTTCTTGCACCCAGGTTCCACTGACATGGACTGATTAGCAGTGGAATAATTTACTATGCTCCTTTGAGTAAACTGTTTTGAAGGTGGGCACCAGGGAGCGGACGTAACTGAATGGTGTACAACCTCTCCTTGTTGATTTATCACATGTCCTAGAGAGTTGGTCAATGCCTAAGTGTTAATTTATGCCATGAGGAAGAATTTGACTGAATTTCTAGTAATTACCTAGAGAGAGAGAGCACATAAAGTGAGCATAGAAGAAAGAGAAGAGAGAGAGGATATAAAATAAATAATTTCTTCCCAAATTTATCTGAAATTCTACCTCCAAAATGAGAGCTCTCCTAATGACCCCAGCTACTAGTGACTTGTTGTTCACTGCCCCCCACCCCAACCCTGGCCAAATTAGCTTGCACCTATTTGCTTGTGGTGAATGCTGCTAAGCATTTTGCATCCTGCCAAGTTTTCAGAGGGAGATTATTAAGATAAAAATTGGAGAGGATGTTGACAAGCCACTTAAATGAGGAATAGAGTTACTACAAAAGCTGTTTGGGGAAGAAAAAAAGAATAAGGGATTTTGGCTTCTCAATATATCATTGATTTCTAGCTTGTTTGCCTGGAGAATTCAGAAACTTTCCCCTTGGAAAGCGGAACTGTCTCTTGGTTCAAGTGCTATCATATTTTACTCCTGTCTAAAGAGCTTATCCTCTTCTATGCATTTTCTTGGATATTATAACTTATACAAGGTCTCTGACTTCTATTTGTTGTTTGGTTGGGTTTACTTGATATTCACTATTTGTGATGGTCTTTTGTGTAATCAACATTAGTGGGAAGGAATTAATTGGTGATTTTTAAAGGGTTAGTGACAAGAGATATAGTTTTTACTTTGAACCTATTGTGTCCCCAGTACAGCAATATTTGAGGGAGCAGATAAATAATATAGTCCAGTACCCCATTTGATGTTCATGGGGCACGCCTGCCCATCTGCCCCCTGCAAGCATCCTGATGGTGATTCAGGAACTCTCTCTCTCTCTCTCTCTCTTTCTCTTTCTCTCTCTCTCTCTCTCCCTCCCTCCCTCCCTCCCTCCCTCCCTCCCTCTTTCCTCAGAGGCAGAATGGAACTCAGAGACAACTCTTCATGCCTCTCATAAGACCCATTTATACATTTAGAAAATATTTGCATGCAAACACATTACACATGAGCACACACATCTTAAATACATATTCTATATATGCTTATAAATCTGTATGATGTCTCCCCTGGTAGAATATAAGCTACTTGAGGACAGGGATGATTTGATTATAGTTTTCATATCCTCAGAACCTTGCTTAGTAGGTATTAATAATTAGATATCAATTAGTTAATTGATTGAACAGTGTCCTTATACTGCTTTAAAAACATTAAGCTACTATATCTACTTGAAATTTTGCTTCAGAGAGCTGGGTTAAAACCAGTTCAGCAAATATTTATAAAGTGCCTAAAATAAGCAGGGTACAGTGATTGGATCTATGAATACACAAAAGAAAAGCAGCACAATGGAGCTTGCCTTCAACAAGCTTACAATTTATTAAGAAAGATAAGACAAGAATGGTAGAACAGAGAAGCAGGATGGCTCTAGATTGCTTTATGAAAACTGTGATAGATCACTTTCAGCTTGAAGGTCAGGAAAGTCTTCTTGAGAAATGAGTCATGGCCATTCTTACACAGTGGGAGGAAGGAGGAAATAGGCAGACTACATGGGAAAAGTCAGGATGAGATCAGGGAACAATTTGTAGTGCAAGTAGTGTAGTGTGTAGTAAACTGTGCATGAAGGGCAAATACCACATAAAAAGGCAAAAAGGTAGGGTGAAGCTAGCTTATGCAGAACCTTAAATATTGGTGTGTATTTTATTTTGTAGTTAAAGCAGAAGACTTCACAAACTTTCAAGCAAGGAGAGGAGGTAGTCATGCCTGTGCATTTGGGTTGATGTTGCTGTAACAACAATGTTACTAGCAGCTGTTTGGGGGTGAAAGACCAACAACAAGAGCACACAGAAGGCTGCTAGCCTAGATTCTTTGATCTGCTTTTCTAAGGAAAGCAACTTTAAGGGGTTAGCAATCTCAGTTTAATTAAACATACATATATGTTCGATTAAGCTAGGTTAGGTTTGGATTCGGATTCGCGCTGGCAATAAGACACACTCCCAACAGAATAAAGTTTTTGTTGAAAGACAGGGGAAATACTCTATTAACCCCGCAACCACATTATTTAACAATTCCTACTACACAGTTAATGCAGTGACAGAGAGAGACACAGAAACACAGAGGCATCACCTGTTCAGAGGAACACCGCCGCCTAAGGTTTCTTCAAGCGAGGGAATCCCTCTCTTTTCCACAAACGCAGTGACAATGACAAAAGACACACACAGCGTACAACATACACTTCACGGTCAGCACCTGCACCCAAGGCTTCTCTGAAGCAGGGGAACCCCCTTTACAACTTCCTTGGTGGTTTTCTGAACATAATCCCAGACAAAGCGTCCTCTTTGTGGGTGAGGTTCCAATGTGCCTGTCTCACATGATAACTTTTATAGGACCCTGAACAAAGAAAGTTTTTCCCACCAGAGAGGGGACCCACCCTCTCCCCGTCCCCCTCGTTCCCAAAAACTGGCAGGCAGTCTTGGGGATATCCTGTCTTTTGTTCAGGGCCTATCAGTCTCCAAGCAGGACAGTCTAAAGGTCTGCAAAGGGGAAGGGAGAGCTGGGCTTACACTGTAATACGGAGGATCTTCTAAAATGATTTATCATTCAATGTATCATTCACTTAGTTCAGGGGAAAAGATCAGCCCTTGAACTTCAGGACAAATATAAACAGAAATTATGAGCATACATTATAAACAGAACAAATAAAACAAAACAGTCTATCCATAGCAATACGTAGTTATGAGAGAAGTACCAACATCTGGGTTATCAAAGACAGGGGGGCTGTTTTAATGGCTTGCCTAGAGCCTTATCACTCTTTCAATGAGTGTACCCCCAAAAGTCAAACATAAACTTCCAGTACAAATACCCTGTTCAGGACCCTGAGGGCTGGGGCCAACTTAGCATTTAGAGTGTGGGAAACCAGGGTGTGGGAAAGTTCCTCAACTACCAGCACCACATCATATACAAATCAATGACTCCAGATTGTCTTAGTGATGAGAAACACACCAAGACAAAAGAGATCCCACTTAACCTGACCCATTCAAACAAAGGCCAGACTTACTAAAGGTACTTGATAGCCTTAGCATCCCAAAAGCGAACAGCAAAAAAAAATCCTGCCCTGATTACCATTACAGTTCCCTAGCCAACAAATCATCTCTGGGGCCAATGAACCCAGGACTCTAAATCGTAAGGCATCATCCCAGTGATTTAGCCCTTTTTCTATGCCCTGCTATAATCGAACCACTTTTTTTAGAAACCTCTGTGGCTAAGAAAAACTTGAAATAACTTCAAGTGAAATTGTGTTTTTTTAAGGAAATTATAATATGATCAAGGGCTATATAATTCATCCATGAAGAAGTCTCAAATTAGAAATAGCCTAACGGAACTTAGAGGTAAGATTTTGGGGTTAGTGACCAGTACAACATCTTCCTCTCCCTGCCCCTAGGCTTCTCTGGGCAATGTAAACATTTTTTATGGCTTTTAATGTATCCCTTAGATTTATGAATTTGATATATTTCATTTTCCTATGAAATTGTCTACAGGGATAGAATTTACTACAGCTGGTGAACAAATATTGTATTTCATAAATCTTCAAAACAGAACTTTCTAATTTACATTTTTATTCTATGAGAAGATAGCAAATCTTAGGGATATGATAGGAATAAGGATGGGATAAGGGATTGCACAAGGTTAGGGACCGGACCTATCATTCACTAGTATAGAGAACTCCTAGGTGAGGCTACTCCATCTACGAAAGCAGGTCATCATTTTTTCTTCAATTTACAATCTTAGAAAGTTGTCCAGAGTCACATAGCCAGCATATATTTGAGGTGAGATACATGTCTTCATGCCTCCAAGGTTGGCTGTCTATTTGCTATGTCACTCTGCTTATGCTGACCATATCTTGAGAAATACAAATGTAAATTTTTTTTTCCTTTTTGAGTTATATTAGCATTGGAATGTGCATGCCTCTGCTTCCTTAATGTTGTCCTGAAGACCTTTGGTGCCCCATAAAATGTATAAATGGTCTTCAGATTTAAGGTGAAATATGGAGGCATAAAAAAATACTGCACATAGGGATGATGCAGTGTGAATATTAAATTAAATCAGTGAATTAATATCTGCTGGGCAGCCTCAGCTATTCTGGTAACAGGATATGCTGCAGTAGTATTACTGTATCATAAATTGTAGCGGGTAAGATTCATCCTGGTTTGCTGATGAATAACATTTTCTCCCAATACCTAAATTGTCCTCTGCACCAAAAGGTACTCTAGTAACCTGAAAGAATTGATGAGTATTCTTAAATGCACATACTACCAGTAAATGACATGTCTGTCATTTGAAGTTTTAAAAATGAAATAGAATGAGACCTTCCAGACACAGACTTCTGATGTCATTCACCAATCTTTCCAGCTGTCCACCAAATGTTGATTCCATTATGTTATAGTAACCTTTTCTTAGTTATGAAAAAATGGCCTCAATTCCTAAGCTAGAAAGCTGATTTTCTTTTATTAATTCAATTCAATTTAATAGTCATTTTGTAGTAGGTAATGAGTATATAAAATGATAGCTGTCCTTGCTTTCGAGGAGTTTATATTCTAGTGGGAGATTCAATATATACGGAGGAAAGTACATCAAGATTATATATCAGTTAAAGGGTATAGAGAGGTGGGTTTCAGAGAAAATTGAAGCTATCAATAGTCATATGAAACAATTTTCTAAATCACTAGTAATTAGAGAAATGAAAATTAAAACAACTCTAAGATACTACCTCACACCTATCAGATTGTCTAAGATGACAGAAAAGGAAAATGACAAATGATGACAGCATGTTGGAAAATAGACACATTGATGGCCAGCCTTCATTCTGGAGAACAATTGTGAACTATTCTTGAAGAGCTATAAAACTGCACATACCCTTTGACTCAGCAATACTGCTACTAAGCCTATACCCCAAGACATCAAAGAACAAGGAAAAGGACCTCTCTGTACAAAAATGTTTATCGCATCTCTTTTTTGTGGTAGCAAAGAATTGGAAACTGAGGAGATATCCATCAATTGGGGGAATGACTGAACAAGATGTATATATATATATATATATATATATATATATATATATATACATATATGTATATATATATATATATATATATATATATATATACACATATATGTATATATATATTGGATCATGGGAGGGGACTCAGAGTGAAAAGCTGAGGATGACTCTAAGGTGACTGGTAGGATGGTAGTACCAGAAATAGAAAAGGGAAGTTATATTGAGGGGCTAGTTTAGGGGGAAACATAATGAGTACCATCTTGAACATGTTGAGCTTAAAATATTGATGAAATATCTAGGTGCAATGTTCAGCTGAGTAGGGAGTAATGGAGTTCAGGAGAGGGATAATTGTAAGATGCACAATATCTGGAATCATTTGCATGAAGAAGATCATTGTAACCATGAGAATTAATAAGATCACTGAGAGAATATCTTGAGAGAAAGGACACAAGGAAGAGTCTTAGGATACCTCCATGCATAAAGGAGTTGGGGGAGGGGGGGCAGCTGAAGAGGAGTCTGCTGCTCTAACGGTAGGAGAGAAGAAGTGTTGGTTAGTGGAGGTCAAGGTGGACAGGTGGCTAAGGGTGGCTGCAGCAGGGAATCGAGCAGCAGGTTCTGTTCAAGCACTGTTGAAGCAGGAAACTGCAGCGACTCCCCTTCCCTGTGCTTCTGGCCTACCTCAGAGTTTTGATTTGCATTCATCTAATCAACAGTGATTTAGAGCATTGCTTCATATGGCTATAGATAGTGAGTGAGATACTGAGAGAATAAAGTGTGGAGACTTCATAGGGAATATATATATATACACACACACATATATAAATATATATATATCAGATTGGCTAACTTGACAAAACAGGAAAGTGAGAAACGGAGAAAATGTGGAGAAATTGAAACACTAATGCATTGTTGGTGGAGTTGTGAACTGATCCAAACATTCTGGAGAGCAATTTGGAACTATGTCCAAAGGGCAATCAAACTGTGCATACCCTTTGACCCAGCAATACCACTTCTAGGGCTGTATCCCAAAGAGATCATGAAAATGGGAAAAGGACTCACATGTACAAGAATCTTTGTTGCAGCTTTTTTTGTGGTGGCCAAGAACTGGTAATTGATGGAATGCCCATCAATTGGGGAAAGGCTGAACAAGTTGTGATATATGAATGTAATGGTATATACTATTGTGCTATAAGGAATGATGAACAGGAGGACTTCAGAAGAACCTGGAAAGATTTATACGAACTGATGCTGAATGAAGTGAACAGAACCAGGAGAACATTGTGCACAGTAACAGCCACAGTATGCGATGACAGATTTTGATACACTTAGCTCTTCTCAACAATGCAAGGACTTAAAACAATTCCAAAAGACTCGTGATAGAAAATGCCAGCCACATCCAAAAAAATAAATATGGAATCTGAAGGCATATCAAAGCAGACTATTTTCTTTTTTTGTTTTGTTTTATGTTTTTCTTTCTCATGGTTACTCCCATACTTTCTAATTCTTCTATACAACATGAGTAATGTGAAAATATGTTTAATAGGAATGTATATGCAGAGCCTACATCAGGTTTCATGCCATCTTGAGGAGGGAGAGGTGAGGGAGGGGGAGAAAATTTGAAACTTATGGAAGTGAAGGTTGAAAACTAAAAACAAATAAATTTACTTATTAAAAAAAAATGATGAGCAGGTAGACTTCAGAAAAACCTGGAAAGACTCGCATGATCTGAAGCTGAGTGAAATGAGCAGAATCAGGAAAACATTGTACACGGTAATAGCATGTAATATCAATTAAATTGAGCATCTTTGATTGAGTCTTATTAGGTGCTAAGCCCCAGGGCCAAACCCCTATCTATTAGGTGCTAAACCTATGTGGGCTTGAAGCCCTCAGGGTCCTAAGGGGTGTTGCTAAGATCAGAGTCTATAATAAGAGCTTAAGTCCTGGTTTCTCAGATGATGTTTGATGATGGCTAAAGAGTGCATGACAAGAGAGAACAGAGCTATTTTCTTAGGGGTCTCACTCTTGAAGGTATGCTGATGTGGAGACTCTGGGCAGCTGTAGTTAAGAGCCCTCCAGCTTGTAAACCTGGATGTTTGGACTTTCTTAAACTCTGGTAAGTATACATTGAGATTCGAATCAGACAAGGTCTGTCTGTTGATGTTTGTAATTTGTTTGTATTTGCTCCGAAGTTCACGGTGCTGGCTTTTTCCCCTAAACTAAGCGAATGGTATTTGTATACTAGATTAAAGTAAGATTGTTAACCGCTTTATGTTGCTTTCCTTAGTAAAGCAGATCAAAAGAACTTGGGCTTGCAGTGCTCTCATTGTTGGGCTTGTCTTGGTTTTTCACCCCCACAACAGCTGCTAGCTAAATTCTTGCAATACAGCAACATTGCACAATGACCAACTTTGATAGACTTAGCTCTCCTCAACAATGTAAGGATCTAAGACAATTATGAACGACTCATGATGTAAAATGCCATCCACATACAGAGAAAGAACTATGGAGTCTGAGTGCAAATCCAAGCATACTATTTCCAGTTTATGTTTTCTTTCTTGTGGTTATTCCCTTTGGTCCTAACTCTTCCTTATATCATGACTAGTGTGGAAATGTTTAATATGAATAGTCTATATCAGAGTGCATGGCATCTTGGGGAGTGGGGGAAAGGAAAGAAGGAGAGAAAATTTAGAACTCAAAATCTTATAAAAATGAATGTTGAAAACTAAAACTAAATAAAAAAAATTAATGAAAACAATCCCTCTTAGAGAGGCAGTTAACTGCTTTCCACACACAACAATGAAATATGTAAAAAAGTTAATGGATTCTCAATTTACCATATGATTTTACCCCAAAGGTTCTCAGGATGATAGGTTTTGAGCTAGAAGGGATTTTGTAGGTTGCCTGTCTTGATTTTTACTTTTTACACATAAGAAAATCAAGACCCATAGAAACGGGAAATGATTTGCTCCAGGTTATATAGAAGGAAATAATTTCTGTGATAGACTTCTGGTTTTCCAAAAAAAAGGTATTATTTTTAACATTAATTTTTTGAAATTTTGAGTCCATTTTCTCTCTCTGTCTCCTGTTAAGAAGGCAAGCAATATAATATCAATTATATAGGCAAAATCATTTACCTATTAACTATATTGCAAAAAAAACCAGGAAAAACAAATGAAAAAAATTATACTTCAATTTGCAATGCAGAGTTCATCAGTTCTTTTTCTGGAGGTGGCTGACATTTTTCCATCTTGAGTCCCTCAACATTGTCTTGGGTCATTGTATCGATAAGAGTAGCTACGTCTTTCACAGTTGATCATTGTGCAATATTGCTCACTTCACTTTGCACCAATTCATATAAATCTTCCCATGGTTTCCTGAAACCACCCCTCTCATCATTTCTTACAGCATAATAGTACTCCAGCACATTCATATGCCACAACTTTTTCAGCCAATCCCCAATTGACTGGTATCCCCTCTATTTCTAATTCTTTGCTGTCACAAAAAAGAGGTTCTATAAACATGTTTTTGTACCTATAGGTTCTTTTCCTTTTTCTTTGATCACTTTGGAATACAGACATACTAGTGTTTTTGCTGGGTCAAATGGCATGCAGTTTTATGTCCCTTTGGGCATAGCTCCAAATTGTTCTCTAGAATAGTTGGGCCAGTTCACAACTCCATCAACAACACAGAAGTGTTAAAATTTTCCACTTCTAGCACTTGTCATTTTCCTTTAGTATCGTGTTCTTACAGAAAGAGAACCAATCAAAATGCAATTTTAAAAGCTGGTTAAGATATGCTAGAACATCATTTTATTTCTTTTGTTAATATAATTACAAAAGATTAGACTCATTTGTAACTTCAACCAAAGTTTATTTCACTTGTGGCAGCTATATATCTAATGGCTGTAGTGCTGGCAATGGAGTCAGAAAGCCCAGAATTCAATTCCTGCCTCTGACCTTTACTCAGTGATAATGAGTGCTGCTATCTAAAGTGACTTAAAACCTCAAAGCCTTGGTTAACTCCTTAGAATTGTTTTATTGTCATAGGGTGATTTCTCTCTTAATCAGGAGGAGTAGACTCTGGGTTCCTGCTCCTTCTCCTTGGGCTGAATTCCAATTCCTGTAGCTGTCACTGCCTCAATGTCCTCTTGATGTCTGCTTCTGCATCCTGCCACTCTCAGTTCTTCTGCTCTACTGCTCTCAGTTTTGCTCCCCTTCAATTCTGCTTCTCTCACACTCTGGACTCTCCTTGTATATAGTCCTAGCTGGCATCTGGTTGACTAGAACTCAGTGCACACACCATTGGCTCTGGTCTTAGCAAATCCCCACAGGGCCCTAGGGGCTCCATGCCAGCATCTGCTTACCTAGCAAAAGGGTGTGGGCCTGGAGCCTCACATCTAGTTAGTCAAAGGGTGTGGGCCTGCCTCTCTTTGTTTGCCACCCGGAGGCCTGTTCTGTGGGTGGGAAAGATCTTTCATTTACTGATTGGCCTTACAGAACATATGGATATGTTTCTTTAAGCACTTTGAGAAACTTGTACATAAATGGGATAAATATAGTAAAGGAATAATTAAAATATTTTAAATGTCATAAATGGTATCCTGGAAGGGACTTTAGATCTGGAATAAGTAGATGAGTTCATAGAATCATAGCCTTAAACCTGAAAGGAAGCCAAGAGATCATCTAGTCAAATGCCTCATTTTTCAGATGTAGGAATTGAGGCAGAAGGAGAAAAAATTAGATTCCCCTGATCATACAGGGAGTAAATGTCAGTGGCAGGATTTAAGCTGAAGTTCTCTGATTCCAAATCTAAGGCTCTTTCCTGGCTCTGACAATGACTTGGGTATGACCGCATACAAGTTACCAAACCTTTCTGGGTAATGTCTTATGCTACCTATCCTGGAAGGGTTGTAAGGAATATGTTAATAATAATAAAGAACTGTGTTTTTAATTATTTTGATATCGATATACAAATTCTTACATATACTTCCCAAGATGCAATTGAGATGCAAACTAACTGTCTGAGGAGTAAACACCACTGGGCCTCAAATTATTACTAATCAATGGAATTTTGTCTCAAAACATTGGGTAAGTGAAGTTATCATGGAGTCTTACTATGGGATTGTTAGGACAGCATTACAGAGAGCAATGTCTGTATACATGTAATATCCTTGGAAGGTCACTGATGTTGAATATTTGGGACGGAAAAAGTTAACATGGCCTCTTTGATGATGGGATAATGCATGGGTTGGTCAGAAAACAATCAGTCCTAAAACTGAATGTCTTTACTATATCTGCTATCACCTGGTGAAAATAGTCCCATGATAGTGCTGAATTTTTTGTTTCTGTACTTCAAATCCATCACATATGAAAGATAATCGAGGTGAGGTAGGATAATTACTATAAGAGAATTATCAAAATACGAAGATATCCCGGCAGTCATCTTCAACACCCTCAATGTCTCTGATATGGTTCAGTTCTGTCCTGGCAGCATTATATTATCATCATATATTTTTTCACCCATTTATAGTATGGATTTCTTTGCCCTACAATCCCTGCAAGACATTTTGTGATTGTATGTCATCAATTCATTGGAAAACTGTCTAAATTAATTAAGGTGCTTTAAAGGAAATACTAGTTTCAACTAGTGAAGACTGAACAGGGAAACCACATTGAAGGAAGGTGGGAAGAAAGGGAGGAAAGAAGGAAGGAAGGGAGAGGAGAATGAAGGAGGGAGAGAGAGAAGAAAGGAAAGAAGTGCCCCCTTGGTGATGTAGTGCACTGAACTTGAAGTCAGGAAGATCTGGGTCCAATTCCTGCCTCTGACACTTGACTAACTGTCACTAAGTCACTAAGCAAGTCACTAATCCTCTCTGATACTCAGTTTCATAATACATGAACCAGAGCATTGGACTAGACAATATAACAACATTCTATGCTATGATTTTAATCATCTCTTTTAAAAATCTTTTTATTCTGAACTTAAGAAATAAAACAAGCATTTCCATAACATAGTAGAATAGAAAAAAGACAATTGTACATGAACCTGCACATCTATTTTGTACAACTTGCTGCTCTTTTAAAATATAGAATAAAGTTTTACATAAACATTCTTTTTTTTCCTTTATCTCCCCCTCCCTAGAGATGGCTACTATTAGAAACAAAGGTGTACACACACACACACACACACACACACACACACACAAAATCATTTTATACGTGCTTCTATTTCTTTGTATGCAGATAGCATCTTCAATAACAACACAATTTTGACATTTAATCATTTTTATATTTTATGATCTAAAATTATTGTAGGAAAATAGATGTTTAAAAATTAATAAGTACCATTTGAGGGTCTAAATGGGCAAGTACATGTTCAGCATCTTTATATGTAAGTAGAATGTGAGCTTCTTAAAGGCAAGCAAGTAGCAAGTTTTGCTGTCTATGTAGATGTTCAAAGATACTCTTTCAGTAGAGATAAGGACTGGACTTATGATTTAATTGGAACTTAGAGATGAAGAAACTTCCTCTACTGATTCAGGTGGGCATCCTCTTTGCAATTTATAGTACTAAAGACAAAGTTGCCAAAATACTGCTAGGTTTGTTTACTTTTCCAGGGTCACAGAGCCTGGTATGTGGCAAAAGCAAGTCTTGAAGATCTGGTTTTAAAACTGTCTCTCTGGGCACTTTGTCACTCTATAGATGAAAAGGCATTACTTTTTTTTTACTTTACTTTTTACTTTACAAAAGCTATTTTAAGTACCAGTACATTTGAAAAGTGCATCAAACTTTAAATTAGAACCTGAAGAGAGCTGACAAACAAAGGGAGGAATGAATTTAACAGAAGCTAATATTCCTTTGACTATTCACATTCTCTTTCACATTCATATTTTATTTTGAGTTTCTGAGTTATTCCTCCCAGCCCCCCAACACCATTTCCCCTTTCTATTCACATCACCTCCCATTTGTGTAATAAAACAAAGGGATTAAAACGTCAGCCCTTGCATAGTAATTTGCATTATCACTCTCTACTTTATTCAGGAATACTGATTTGGGCAGCTTCAATATAAACTCTAGGACTTTCTCAGCTTTTCTAAATGACACTTTCATGAATTGTGAAATAGGCTTTTTTTTATGTTGTCTTTAACTTACTAAATAATTTTTATCCTTCTTTCCTCTTCAGGGACAGGCATATTTCTGTAATCAGTTAAATTTCTTTGAAAAGGTTAATAAAAGAGCTGATAATGCTGACCAGCAGAGGGTAATTAACTTAGCATTTCACGAAGCTTTGATAAAGTCCCTCTTGAAAAAAATATTAAGGAAAATAAAACAAAGGCCTTGAACAGGAAGGACAATGTTTTAGTATATTCCTAACTTAAGGAGAATGGATTGTCTGGTGCTTCTTTTCCCAACAGTAGTGACATTTTCTGTGAATATATTTTATTTCATGTAGTTGAAGGAATAAATGATAAAATGACTAATTGTCTTAATTTTCACGTTGAGTGTTTTTAAAAGTGGATAAATTCATTCTATATGATGCTTAGAATAGTGCCTACATAGGGAGAGAGGAAATAAGCGTATGCTTCTTTAGGATGACAGCTGCTGTCACTTAAAAATGTGCACTTAAAAAAATTACACAGTATTCGCCTGCTGTGTTTCTCTGATAGCTCAGAAGCAGTTTAGTTTAGTCCATAGAGTGATGGCCTTGGAGTCAGGAAGAGCCAAGTGCAAATCCCACATACCATCACTCAGCCTTAGTTTCCTCATCTGCAAAATGTATATAATAATAGCCCCTGCCTCACAGGGTTGTGAAGATTAAAGATGATGATGCATGTGCAGTACTTTATAAACCTTAAAAGGCCATATATGTGGTCTTCCTTACTTATCACAGAATGGCATTGCATCAGACCTGGTGCTCTAGAGTAGAGATGTCAAATACAAGGTCAATGGCGGCCTAAACTAGATTAAAACATAATTGAAAACTGTTTAACAAAATAAATAAAAAATACAATAAAATATAGACAACATTACATTTTCAAACTAAGTGAACATGTGACCAGCAGGCTGATACACAGATTAGTGGTGCTGTTTCTTCTGTTTGAATTTGACGTTACTGCTCTAAAGGTCCTACCAATCTTGAAAGTCTTCTAGTATGTGTCTATCATAGAGCATTTGTTTGTCTTGCAAGAAGAAAACTAGTTAAATTAGTGGGGTTTTGGGGTGGGATTTGGGGGAGGGGTTTGGCCAAAGACATAACTAGGTTGGGACCAGAGGAGCTTTGCTCTAGAGCACCAAATTTAGAGTGAAATGAAAGCTGTTGGAGTCCTCCAATAGGGTAGAAACGACAGATATTATCAATTAGTTAAGAATTAGTTAAAATATGAAGTTTTCAGGTAAGCTCTTCCTATTCCTTCCTTTACTCTTCTGCCCCTCATATCTGGGGGTAAGATTCCTATCACTTGCCTCAGCTATGGTATATGCTATTATAGGTACAAATATTATAAACCACAGATCTGGCCACACCAACTCATTAAGATAGTTTACAAAGATCACGGTGAGCGGTTGTTAACATAAAGCATACTTACACCATTGTAATTGCAGACCTTTAAAATTGAATATATGATTATCTTACAATTAGCAGAGAAGAGAAGGAAGAATGAATTGAATAGGTATTTGTATGACAGATTACCTATATTGTAACATTTTTAGAGTCATTACTTTTTAATTTCCTTAGATCTAAGGCACAGTCACTATAAAGGTGGCTACTCAGTTGTGCTGATTGAAACAAGAGTTAATGAGGTCTGTTCCCAATATAGCCCTTGTTGACTTGGTGTGGCCTTTATGTTGATGCTGTTTACCACTTGTGAGACATAATTCACTAGCAGTTGGTTTTGTTGCTGTACTAAGCATCAAAAATAGGAAAGTATTCAGGATAAAACAAATGATTCTTGCAGTTTTATGTAAAACAGAATTCACCTCTTCCTTTGCCAGCCATGGAGGGAAGGTCAGGAATTAGATGGTAATCCAATTTCTTTTTTTCCTTTTTTGCCAATACCTCTTACCTATACCCATTTTATCCCATTTCTAGCTAGTAGTTCTTATTGAGTTGTGTTAGAATTTGAAAGGATAAGTACTGATAATAGGTTATCCTACAAATTTAAAAAATCTGACTGTCCTCAGTTTATAACTAGATTTAAAACTAGGTGACTGGGGATTTGCTTCAGCACACCAGCATCTGGGAGAGTATTTTTCTCTATTCCCCTTGCTAGTGGCCTAACATCCCAGTTCTGTTTTCTGACTCTAGTTTTCCAACCAGCAGGGCCCCATGGACATTTCCTTATTTTTGCCAACATTCATTGCCTGGTTTGGGACCCAGAGCCACGTGGGATGCCCCAAAAAAGTAACTGATTAGACTGGAGATTATTAGTGAAAGTGGCATTGCCAAACACCATACCTTTCTTTGAAACTTTGGACTATGTCTTGTATATATTCCTTGGTGTCCCTTAGACCAGGCACAACACTCTGCACAGACTGATAAGAGTTTATGTTCTCGCCAAACAAATAATCTACCTCACCTCCTCTGATATCATCAACTAAGGGGATTCCACCTTGAAGTCAGCATATGCAGATACACCAGTGAAATTAATTAATAGGCATTTTAAGTGCTATACACCAAGTACTGTTGAAAAAGCTGGAGATAGAAAGATGAAAGTGAAACAATCCTTGCCTTCAAGGAGCTTTCATTCTAATGGGAGACAAAACATGTGTATATGGTTTAGCATCTCACATTTAGTGCTCCTCATCCACTATGCTAGAAAATTCCTACTTCTTGCTCCTCTAAACCCTGTAATTTTGAACTGTCTTTTACTGCCTCTTTCCCTTTCTACCTGTTCCCCATACTTTCAGATGTTTCAAGTATTTATTTTTCTCCACTCTCCCTTTCAGCTGAGTCCTCTAATATACTCCTGTTCTGAGAGAAAATTTCCTTTTCATCTTATATCTTTTTCTATCACATACCTTCAATCCTCTCTTGCTTACTGGAACCTAACTTTCTCTTCAAGACACCACATCTTTTAGAATCATCTCAACAGCTGCCTAATCCTTTTCTCACAACCTTTGCTTCACAGGGTGAGGAAAAAGAGTTAGCACAGTTCAGCTCCCCACTGAAATTTAACAACCTCCCTCTACTATCATTACTCAGCAACTACTTTCCCTCCTTTGGAATTCATTCCATTCTTCTAGGATCTTTTTTGCTTATCATTTATAGACTTCCAGGTCAATTTCTCTCTGCCCCAATAAATTTCAACCCTAGAAAGAATCTTCTTGTCCATCTCAATCTCTGTCCCCTCCAAACACTCTAGTTTTCCTGCTCCTCAAATTTCATCATCTTTTTTTCTCCAATCCACCTCACTCATGCATAGGAATCAAGAGCGCTCATATATTAAACTCCTCTCTGTCCCCAGATTTTCCCTACACACTGAAAAACTTTGCCCTGGGTGACAGAATTTCTCTTTTTGCTCAATCTCGGATAAAGCCAAACAGAGACTATAGCATGTCTTAATTATTGGAGTTACTTCCTGAATCCGGGGTCTGCTTTCAAACTGCTTATGACATACCAGACATACATTTTAGCATGATGAGATCCAGGAAGGACCCCACACACTTATTGATGAAAAAAGAGACGAGAACACATCTCTCAAAAATAGTGATCATAGGAAGGACAGGAGTCTTGTTTCTCTACATTTTGACATTTTGTATTTATACAGTATGAGATTCATGTTGGCTCATGTTTATCCTCTTCCTATCAAGATCAGGCATGACTACTCTTGAAACACACCTCCAATATTCTAAATATTAATAGCATACTGAAGAAAAAGTGCACCTATTATGATAGGTGTTGTGGGTTATCTGTGACATTCTTCATGGTGTATTGATGTGAAAAGTAAATAAAGGCCCCCCAAAATGTTTGGAACAGCAGAGAATGTTCCCAGCAATCTATAACTTCTTAGTAGAAGATTAAATCCTCCATACTGTGTCATTAAGTAGAATTTTCTTCACACAGTGGACTCAAACCTGAAGAATTACTGAATGGGTTTGTTGGGTTTTATAAAACATGCAGATGCTTTAAATCGGAGAACTTGTAGGTGCAAAATCAAAGAGGCCATTGAGAACTAACAGACTAGATGCAGCCCTTAAATCCTATTCATTCTTCAATTTTATTGAATATGTATTTATATGAACATGCACAGATTTTGTCAATTTACATGACTATTGGGTTACTAAAACAACATTCTTTTAGCAAGATGGAATAAATGTGCCGTGGAAATTCAGTGTATTTCAATAAAATGTGTGGGAAAGTTTCAATTTTTGACATGATTATATAAACTTTCCTTTGCAGACTATCTAATAAAATGTTGGTAAATCCTACTGCTGCAAGGAAATATGACTGAAAGTTATTGAATTTCACAAATTACTGGGTAACTAAGCTTGCCTGAAAAAATAATCTCCATGTTAAAGCTTTACTTTCTTCTTACAAAAAAAACAAGTATTCAGAACATGTACTAAAATCTAATCTAAATAACATGAATTACATTGTTTGCATCCTAGCTTAATGAGCAATAAACTTTCAAGAGAAACTTTTGAGAAAGACTGGTGGCCTGAAATTTAATTAACACTTATCACTCAGTATCCACACATCCCAACCCTTAATTATGTTTATGGATAGCAAAGGATAGTAAATAAGTGTTGGGTAATGGATTTCTGGTGATGCCTTTCTTCTTCACAACTTTTTGTTTTCCCTTCAGCAGGAGATTTGGAAGAGACCAGTGACGTCACTGACACAGGGAACTCCCTTTTCAAAAGCAACTCAGGTACCAGCTCTACAGTTTATCATTTTAGAGAACTTCTTAGGAACAATGAAAGGTTAATCGACAAGGAATATACACCTAGTAGTATCAGAGCTCAGTCTTGAACCTAGGTTTTCTTGACTACAAGCAGGCTTTTTATCCACTATGCCATTGTGGAAATGTTTTTAAAACCTAATTTGTCATGTAACTAAAAAAAATTTTTTTTTTCCTAAAGGCCTTTCCAGACCCCTTGGAAATGCCTCTTCAAAAGATGAATGATACATAAGGCAATTAAAAGGGCCAGTAGGGAGCCTTTTATTAGGTGAATGGATTAGGCATGGCAACCACCTTTATCCAATAAGTCTGCTGCACGTCATTGCCTCTAAACCTTTCAATCTGTCAATGATTTATCAATGGACGGTTAAGAACTCTCTTGCAGTCCAGGAGGAAAGAGATTATAATTTGCTTCCTCAGTTCTCAGCCTATATTTTAAGATACATATACATACATACATACATATATATATATATATATATATATATACACACACATACACATACACATATACACGTTATGTACATATACATACATACATATACACATACATACGCATATTCCTATAAGTCTTACCTGAAATCTCGAGGCTGAAATTAATATGTGACTATTAATATGGAACTGATATGGGAATGATATTAATATGAAACTATGCCATTTTAGATAGGTTCCTCTCTAAGTTAGAAATGGTTTAGATATAGATTAGTTATAAGTTAAATAAATTTCTTCCTGGCTGACGACCCTAAATTGCAGAGTACTGTACTGTATTAATTTTTCTTTAATATCATATTAGTTTTTCGCAATAGATTCTCCCTCTCTCTTCGCTCTCTCCTTTTCTTACCACATTAAAATATGTCTCCAATGCCTCATTGTGACACTGAGTTTCCTCTGGTTTTCATAGTGTGTGTCTTGGAATGGCAGATCCTACCAAGCTGCTAAGAGTTTGAGTCATAGTCCATGGAGAGATATTATGTGCTTCTTTTAGGTATAAACTTAGCTGAGGTCCAAAAAGTTTCTTCATCAAATGGACAGTATGCGAAGATTATACTAAGGCAAGAAGTTGTGATCTGTCTTGGAGAGGGATATACATATAAATGAAATCATGCATCATTATACCTATAAATATACTTAAAATTAGAAAAAGAAAAAAATTTTGGTGACTCTGTGCTGACAGGACCTGTTGCAGTAATTTGTCAACCTTGTAATAACAAAGAGGACTGTTACCTTTCTGGGCCTTATATCTGAAAAACAGTAAAGAATTTCCATGACTTATCAAAACAGATGATTACTATCCACTTCTGACTGATTTATGTGGGCACAAGCTATACTGTTTGTAATGCAATGTATTGTAATAAATCATGAAATTTTGGACAAGAAACAGCAGACCTTAGGAGCATAAGTGATGTCTTAATCTGTTAAAAATGAAAGGAAGACAAGGGCCTCAGAGGAGAAAGACAGTCGTTATCTGCTGCTTAAGAAGATGGTCTCTAAAAACAAGATTTTGATTTTTGGCTGATGGTTTAAAATGTCAAAAAGACAGTATCCTACCCAAGAATGGAGCATACCTAAGAAGAATTGGTAAGAATATTTGTCTAGAGTAAATGTCTTTTCCCTTTTTTATATATACCCAGGGTTTAGTACAATGCCTGACATAGAGCAAACACTTAATAAACATTTATTGACTGAGTGACTGATTAATTCCAAGGAACTGGCCTGAGTCAAGTCTAGCCTAGCACTATGTATTCTCTAAGAGAATACAATCTTCTCAAGAACTGTGACTGTTTCTTTTTCTTATTTTTGCATCTCTAACATCTAGCATAGTGCTCTGTTTATAGTAGGCACTTAAGAAATGCTTATTGAATTCAATTTAGAAGTTTGGATTTCATCAAGACGTTGACAAGGAAGACAATAAAACCATCTAATATTATGAAAAATGTTAAGGCTAATATTCCAAAAAAGGAAGATACTAGTCCTGATCAAGAGACTGATTGTGTAATAGCTATTCAGCATCACAAGTGGGCTGAGCCCAGTACAAACCAGAGATTTTAATGGACTCTAGGCTTATTTTTCCCTTCAGTTAAATATAAGAACTGAGGAATTGCAAATGTGCTTTTCATTTTGGGGGAAAAAATTAACATCAAGGTTAAAGTAGTTTTGTACTAGGTCATATTTAACATTCTATATGTGCCATAGTGATTTGTCCATCAAGCATATAAAATGACTGCAATTATTCTAGCTAGAGTAAGATTTGTGGGAGTTACCATACACATTTAGTGAACATTCATGGTATACTTGGAGCTGTGATAAATACAAGGTAAACAGCCTAATGGCCTTTTGATCACTGATTTCTGCTGAGTACACAATAGATTTTACATCCATCTTCCTTTAACCTTAGAACTTAGTGATTTAAAAGTTTAGAAAACATCAGTCTATCTCTTCTCACCACATACACACAAACACACACACACACTCTTTTGGATTTCTAAGCAGCTTTTCACTATTCATCACCATTTACGTAGGTAGGCAGTGTTCATTTATACATCACTAGGTTGTTTTGCTGTTTCTCATGTGCTTATCAGAGAGAACACAGTACAGAATGTTTGTTTTCAAAAAAGACCAAGCAAAGCAACAGTATTCTGAGAGATGTTTTCTTAATTTTTATGTCACTAATTTCCTCATTTTACACAATGATTTCATATGGAGAATTTCCTGTAAGTTTATCTTCTAGGGAATATTACTCATATTGTATCATCCATAGACCTGGAAGAAACTTTATCCCGAGAAACTAAGTTTTCTTCTGAATTATGAAGCTTGTGAATTCTATAAATGCTGTCATTGTACAATGTACCCCCTAAAATAACATTGGCCATCACAGAGGAATGATGGCTTTGTTGAAAAGGTTTGTGTTTTCAGAAATTGTATTTATTCTTGGTAAGATAACAAAATATTTGGGTTGGTAATCTTTCAATGTTTTCCCACAGTTACATGACTTGGATATCAATGCATTTGTTTGGACAAAGCCTCATTGAAGAGCTAAAATAACCACATTCAGAGCAACTTCCCCCCTTCCTGTAAAACACTAAACAAAAGTATATTGAGGAATCAACAAAGAGTCATCACAGAACTCAAGTTGTTGCACATCAAACACTTTCCAATAGGAAATACCACTGCTTGAAATATATTAATGTGAATTTTTCTTTAGAGAAAGGAACTCTATTACTTATCAAATCATTTGATCTGAATGATTAACTTTCAAAGGTTTTATTTAAGAAAAATCTTTCTTTAAAATCTCAATCAGTTATTGTGAGGTTCTTCTGTGAACCACAAATCACATTTTACAAATAAAAGACATTAAATCAAGGAGTTACATAAAAGATCCCAATGACAAACAAATATGATTGTACAAACATTTGAACTGTGCAGATGTGCAAACAACATGAATTGTACAACCATTATTATTATTGTTACTTTGTGTTTTGCAGGTTGATTTTATTGATGCAGGGAAACTCACATTGTGAAAATTCCTTTCACCACTGCAGCTCAACAGTTGGTCTACATCGTAGACTTAAGACGTTGCCCCTGGCACTGAATTCTTAAGAGATTTATCCAGGGTTATACACCTGGTATGAGTCAGTCGGCATTTGAGCCCACTTTTTATCTCAAATGTTGGTCTTATTTTCTATGCCATACTGCCTCACTTGCAAAAATTTGTTGATCAGAAAAGAATTGATAACAAGTCATTTCGTAAAGCTTCTTTTAATAATTAGCATTACCAGTAATGTTAAACATGTCTTTTTGGAAGGACATACAAAAATAAGCAGAATAAAAGTTTACTTGTACCTGTTGGTACAAATTGAAGGATGTTGATGAGAGAATAGGGACTGGTCTTGTGATTTCATCAATTTGAGATGTTCCAGATGACAGAATTCCTTCCAGCAATGGTGGTCAGCACCATATCTGCAACCTATAGTCAAAGATAGTTGTTTCAAGCACTCCAGCGTTAAGTGACTTGCCAAGGTTACCCAGTCTGTTTCTTTGTGAAGCAAAACTTCAACCTATGTCTTTGTAACTCAGAGGACAATTCTCTTTCCATTATTCATTGTTGTCTCTATGATGGTCTGCTAAATCTGAGTTACTGAATAGATTTTTCCATTAAGAAAATCTCATGAAAATGTGATTTTATAAGTGTTAACTGGAATGAAATAGTTTTCATTTAGTCAAAAAATAAATTCTAATACCATTTTAGTCTCAAAATACCAACCTCCCTGCACCCCTATACAATTCCTTCTCAGTGGTGCCCTTGTATAAGCTCCACAGGGTGTGACCAAGACTTTCAACCAACCAGAACAGACTTCCTGTCATGCCTTTTAAAATGTCTTTGATTTGATTCAATCTAGACATGTTTTACCTAGTTAGGAAATCATGGCATAGCAATTTATTAGTTTACATGGGGTGGGGATAACTGATCAATGCAGTTTATGACCTCTCATCCTTACAATGGAATCATGAAATTTCAAATATTGTAGGAACCACAGAGATGATCTTGCCCATTTCCTTCACTTTATAGGTCAGGTAACCAACACATTTATTAAGGACTTAATACTCAATAGGCACTATGCTAGATTTCAACAATATAAAGACAAAAATAAAACAGTCTCTGTCCTTGAGGAGCTTAAGTCATATTGAGAAAAAAACACATGTATACATATAAGTGTATGTGGAGTAAATATGAGGTAATTTATGGGGCAAAAACACTAGTAGCTTCCAGGATCTTCCTGATGTCATGGAGGCTATAACGGTTGAGCTAAACTTCAAAGAAGGCCAGAAATCCTAATGTAGATTATGAAACTGACGTTAAGTGATTCAGCTGGTTTACAATAACTCCATTCACCACACACATTTGCAATGTAATTCTGAAGCGTTCTAGTACTGCCCCAGTCTTTTCTCTTAGAAGTCAGACTAAGAAGGAACTGTATCAAGCTAATTAATGTACTAGCCATCCCAGCTGTGGATAAATAGCTATGGCCTATTTCACATAAAAGGAATTTCTTTCTGTGTAAATTTACTGAATAAAGAGCCTTAGGAAAATATTACAGGAATCTTTTCTTGATTTTTCCTTTCCTCCCCTCCAGTTTGCTTATTACTCTTGAAATTATGTTGCGTTAATTTGTGGAGAAGGAGCCATAGTATACTGGATTGAAAATAAGCCTTGGGGGCCATGAAAAACTGGTTTCAAATCCTACTTCTGACACATAATGGCTATGTGAAGCTGGACAAGTCAGTTAACTTCAGAGAGCTGTAAGCAATCCTCAAGCTCCATATAAGTTGCTGAAAATTTGCTGAAAGAGTTCTGTGTATCAATGAAATTATGAGCCAGTCCCAATCCTACTTTGTAAAACTTTGTATTTATTTATCCTTGTACATGTTATATCCCACCCCAACCTCCACCCACCTCTTGCCTACCCATGCAACTCTGTTAGAGGTAGGATGTAAGCTCTCTGGGAGAAGGGAGTTTCATTTTTATTGCTGTAACCCTAGCATTTAGATAGGGACTGGTACCTAGAAGACAGTACATATGTTTTCATAGAATTCAATGAAATTATTATCCATACAAAATTTATCCTAAAATGTATCAGGTGAATATGTCATACATTTACCTGATAAAACTATGAGGTGTCACAATAGAGTGCCAGGCCTGGAGTTACGAATGCCCAACTTAAAATCTGGACTCAGGGACTTCCTCTCTGTGTGACCTTGGACAAGTGCTCAATCTCTATTTATCTCAGTTACCTTCACTGTAAAATGATGATAGTAATAGCACCTACCTCTCAGGGTTATTGTGAGAATCAAATGAGATAATCTTAAATAAAGTGGTTAGTAGAGTACCTGGCACATAGTAGGAGCTATATTATTACTACTATTGGCAAACATATTCACTTAGAAATCTGCTTAAGGTTTTCCCAACGCAGAAGCAAACAGCCATTCTTTTTGTCCCCAGTTGATCCATACATATATTTCATAAAGATTCTCATGAGGGAAGGACACCTTGATGAATACCATGTTGTTGATTCCCCATTTATGTTATCATTCCAATTGAACTAACTCCCTGCAACCTTGAACATCATCTTCCCAAACATCCTGTTTTCGCAAAACCTTTTAATGGCACAAAGCAGGGTATGTCTCCATATGAGAAATTCTGAGGTTCTAAGTGCATAATTAGATACTTCTTTTTCTCAAGGACTTGACAGTAGTCTAGTAATGATAGTATTTATATTTAATCCATGTCTCTGGGACAAAGGGGGGGTGACCCTTTTTTATATTAAAGTTCTCGTTTCCTTGTGCATTTATGAATACTGATAATGCTTTTACTTGTTTATAGTTACAATTGCCACATAACCATTTAGATAAAAGAAAATTGAGTTGGCTCATTGCGGCTTTTTAACTAAAAGAGCAAATTTCACAAAAATGGTAAAGGTTTTACATTTGAAATATAATCAACTTCCAAGGACAAGATAGTATTAATATCAAAGTACTGCACTCAATTAGATTCTTAAAGGCCTATGTTTACAAAACCATGTTTCTCATTACTAGGCTCATGCAACTGTAAGGATTTTGAATGAAATTAAAATGTCAAAATTTTTGCTTGTGTTTTGCAAAGATTCAATTGACCTGCAAAACTGAAAGGTGGGATTTAGCTTAAAGCCTACAAGGATTGGAATCTCAAATAGAATTTCTTTCTCCCCAAAAGAATTTCTTTTATAATTTTTAGTTTTTACCAAAGTCCTTTTTATGGTATGCATTCATACTATCATTTATTTTACAATCTCCATATTTAAAAAAAATTCTTAAATTTAGTTAAAGAAAAGAAAAACATTGTGTACACACTGGTAAATAAATGAACAGGAAGCATCAGAAACTCTAATGTGTGAATTCTCTTCATATCCAGGGCTGACAGCATAAGGAACAGATATTAGGAATTAATAAAATTAGAAATGAACTTATGAAGAGGACACAATTCAAGAAAAAGTTAAATGGTGTTAGACCCAAGTAAGATAATAGCAGGAGAAAGCTAGGGAAGAAGGTGAAGGTAAAATGCAAAGCAAAGATGAGACAAGAATAAATTCATGTATAAAGGCAGTCAGAATTATGATGTGCTTTTGGAAGGACAACCAACAGAGCCATGTGCAATTATGTGTGTGTATATCTACCTATCTATCTATCTATCTATAATATATATGTATATATGTATATGTGTATGTGTGTATGTATATATACATATATGCATATGTATATATACATATTTATACACATACACACACACACACACACACACACACACACACACATATATATATATATATATATATATATATATATATATATATATGTAGCAAAATGATCTGAACCCAGATTTGAACAGGAGTCAGAGAACAGCCTAGATTGCCTTTGGGAAAGTTACAAAAAAGTCAAGAAAGTTTCTTTTTAAAAAACACTATGCATCATCCTCAAACAAAGACTTGTCTTTCCAAGAATAATATTCTGGTGATGCTATCTGTTTGCGAGTGATGAAACATCACAGTCTCCAAGTCATTAAATCAGGAGCCCTTTTAGGGAAAGGACTGTTTTTGCCTTTCTTTGCATCCTCAGCACTTAGCACAAGGCCTAACACATAGTAAGCACTTAACATGTGCTTATTGACTGCATAAGTATTTGTTGACTTCTGGGGAAGTCATAATCCAGAACGTGATCCAGAAACGGCTTAGCACATGGCTGGTTTGAGCATACTGTACTGGCATATGTTCCAGACATACTTGTTTTCCTTTCATTCCATCTCTCAACTTGGTGCCATACAAGTGATTCCCATTATATCCATCTCTCGGAATCCCAAATTCCCTTCAAGGCTCACTTCAAATGTCCCTTCTTTACATGAGGCCCTTTCTCATTCCCTGACAATTGTTTCATCTCCTCTCCAATTATTTTGTATCTACTTTGCATATATCTTTAATTTACTTATGTGTATATGTTGTTCCTTTGAATAGAATTTAAGTTCCTTTTGAGGAAAGGGATTATTTCATTTCCCCCTTGAACCTCCAGAGCCTGAGAAAGTGTATGACATATAATAAATACTTGATAAGTGGTTACCAAACTAAACTAAACTGAACTGAGCTAAAATTAATTGAATCAAAGAATTTGGGAGCCATATAAACTACATATTCAGAGCTGTTTTTGATGAGACAAGAAGATGGGCTAATTGTTGTTATAGAAGAGAAAATTGGGGCACAAGCCGTGTGCCCCCCTGTTATCTATGTGGTACAAAGATATCTGGAAAAATGTCCTCAGTAACATTGAGCAGATGATCTCTTCCCTGAGCCTGTGATGAAGAGGCTTAAGTCTTCCAAAGCCAGCCCATCTACATGTTCCACTCTCCACAATCTTGTCCCCCTCACCCTTGCCCACACCACCACTCCTTTCTCCATATTCTCTCTGGTGGGTAATAGGGTGTTGGTATAATTAATATGTGGGTTTGTTATGCCTTTTTAGTTGAAAAAATGTAGATTTTGTAAAGATTCCTCAACTTTCTTTTATGACCATTAGTTTCTATCAAAGTCCTTTTTTGGCATGCATTCATAGTGTTATTTATTTTACAATCTCTCTATTTAAAAAAAAAATCCAATATCTAGTTTTTTTTTATAGCATAACAGTGGGAAGAACATCGATTCTGAAGTCTGAGGACCTGAGTTAATAACCCTTCTCTGACACTACCTATAATGACCTCTGACAGTACACATAATCTTTTTGGACCTGAGTCTCTTCATATTTAAAGTGAGGGGGTTGGTGTAAGTGGTCTCTGAGGTCTCTTAAAGCTCTAACTTTATGATCCCATAATCATTGTTAGGTACATTCTCCCCTACACTTCCACCTGCCCTCCCTCTGTTTCCTATCTAGTTGTATCTCTGGTGCTTTGCACATATTTAGTACTTAATGAATGCTTCATTCATTCATTCACATGAAAAAGCTCACAATCAAACAATTCAGTGTGATATTTCACCCTTCATAGACACATAGCATCACTGGAAGAATATTTTTGTTAAGCAGGTAAACCTTTGTTTCATGGAGAAGCTTCAGATTTTCAAAATTTCATGATCCATTCATGCATACATACATGCACATGCACACATACATATATACATACTTATATATTTAGGTGTTTATGTGCATATTTGTGTACATTAATGTATTTACATGCAAATGCACAGTGCATGCATACCTGCACAAACATGCATGTGTGTATATGTGATCATATGTGAATGCATATATCTATAGGCCTCTCTGAACATGTGTACATAATGAATGTATGTTGAATATGTATAATCTATACACATGTAATGAAGGTCTGGCATACTGTAGATGACCTGGAAAGGCATCTCTTTACTTGAAAGAGGCTAGGGAGCTTGATTCTGGGAGAATTGTGATGACTAGTAAAGGAAATACCTGGGAGAAAATGTGGAACATGATAGACATTGCATTCCTGATTCCTCTTGGCTAACCACAGGCTGTGGAGAAGGCTCTCAGATTCAGACCTATTCAGAAAGGGATCTCAGAATCATTTATTTCATCTTTCTTCCATATTGGCACTTTTGGCTTCTTTAGACCATTACTTAGCTCATGGTGATCAGTGAAAGCTATGCTGCAAAAGGAAAGGACCTTAGGGCTTCTCTCTTCTGGGGTCATATGACTCATTTCTTGGCCCTTGTGTTTGTTCTTTTATGTTCTCAGTGAAGGGAGAGGAGTCTCTGACCTTAGGTTTTTAGGAATCCAGAAGTCAGTACAGACCAAGTGCTGCAGTTAGCCCAGCATGGATGTCTTGAGGAGGAAGGATCAATCTTTGGCAGTACTTCCAGGACCCCAACTCAGTGGTAGCTGAGACAAGACCTCCTCTAGCTGCCTCCCGTTTCTCTCTTGG
This sequence comes from Trichosurus vulpecula, assembly GCF_011100635.1. Classification (NCBI taxonomy): domain Eukaryota; kingdom Metazoa; phylum Chordata; class Mammalia; order Diprotodontia; family Phalangeridae; genus Trichosurus; species Trichosurus vulpecula. Next base: position 15,887,125 of record NC_050578.1, read on the forward strand.
AGTATTCTGCTGCTTCAGTTACCTACACTGTGAGTGGTTGTTGTTTGGCATTTGGTAGGGATGGCTAGCAAAGAAAATGATAAAGCACATAAATTCTCTCTATCCCTTTCTCTAGTCACCTTGCCAAAGTTTGGTACCTTGGTCCCAGTGGATATTAATCAAACACTACAGCTGCTTTGAGTTGTGAATGATTTCTTATCATAAGTCCATGAGGAAATGACACTTTAGATGCTAGACATTAAGAGTTTTGAAAAGACAGATTTATTCTTTCTATTTCACTGTTTCCCTACTCTCTGTATCTCCAAACTTTTTTTTCTTGCCTTTGTTGCAAACTGTGCAGGACAGTGAAAAGGCTATATGCAGATTCCTCATACCCTAAAATTTAATAACCTTATTTTTCTCCAACTTATTCCAAAAATAGCCTCATGTGGGTAAAGTGATAACAGTAGCATTTAATCTGAACTCACTAATATTTTGAGGACATTTCTCTTACAAATATGTGAATGGGATTCAATGTGTTATTCTGTTAATATCATCCTAAGGCATGAGTAAAATTTTCAGGAATTGTATTCTTCATTTAAATAACTCACTAAGTAGCTTAAGAAAAATCAAATCTATAGACACATATTAAACATCTATTATGTCAAAGTCTCCATGCAGTAGGCTACTTTAAAAAGTGTATGAGTGTGGAATAAAAGTTCCTTGTAACTTTATGCATTAAGGAAATGCCTTAAGATATACAAACACATTTTGATACTTATCTACACATATATAACATTCACAAAACAGGATTGAAACCAGTGAGGCATTACTGTATTTACATAATTGAGTCACTCATTCAGCTCTATCCAAACTGAACTGGATTCAATTGAAAATGCCTTCAAGTTAATTGTGTAGATATGACCATAGCCTGATTTTTGTCTCCAGAATAAATCCTAGTACACTGAGTGAATGTTTAATGTGATTCAGAAACATTTATTTGATACATACCATGGATAAGTCAAAGTGCTAGGCACTGATGAAATGATTAGGGGAAAAAAAAACTTCACTCCCTGCCCTGAGGATCTTAAATTTTACTGAGTTATAGAAGTGGATAAGACTGTCGTTGTTTAGTTGTGCTTAGGCTTTTTGTGACTCCATTTGAGGTTTTCTGGGCAAAGATACTGAAGTGATTTGCCATTTCCTTTTCCATCTCTTTTTACATATGATCAATTGAGGCAAACAAGGTTAAGTGATTTTCCAGGGTCATACAAGTTAGTAAGTATCTGAGGCCAGATTTGAACTCATGAAGATGATTCTTCCTGAATTCAAGTCTAGTGATCTATCCACTGGGTTATCTAGCTGTCCCTAAGTGGATAAGATACATATAAAGAAATTCAAGAATAGGCTGTGAAGTAGACAAATATGTAGACAAAGCACTTTAGGGAAGAAAAAAAAAACAAAGGAGAGAAAATTTTCACTTGAAGAAATCAACCTGGAAGTCTTCCAAGAGGGATGATTTGTTGTTATATATTATCAGAGGAAGAATCATTGGAATAAATGTATTTCCAGTTACCCAGGCCTCCAAATTTGAGGTTCTGCTCAAGTTCTCATTCTCTTTCACCCCTCATATCCAATCAGTTGTAAATTCCTGTTGTTTCCACCTTTTAAGCATCCCGTTGTAGGATCTCTCACACATGCCCATTTCCTTTATCTGACACTGCCACCACTCTAGCACAAGCCTTTGTCACCTTATACCCAAAATGTTGCAATTGCTTCCTGGTTGTTCTCCCTGCCTCATATTTCTCTCCATTCCAATCCATCCTCCACTCTGCTATCAAATTTACTTTCCTAAAATGAATGTCTGACTATGTCATTCTCCTATTCAATGAGCTCCCTGTTACCTCCAGATTCAAATATCAAATCCTCTGTTTGATTTTCAAAGCCTCTTGCAACCTGATTCCTTCCTACTTTTCCAGTGTTCCTACACTTTATTTGCCATTGTGTACTTTGCTATCAAGTGACACTTGCCGCCTTACTCTTCCTTAAGCACTACATTCTGTCTCCAGACTCTGCACATGTTCACTGGCTGTCCCCCCGCCTGGAATGCTCTTCCCCCTCATTTCTGCCTCTTACCTTCCCTATCTCCCTTCAAGTCTCACTAAGATGTCACTTTACACAATACGCTTTCCCCAGGCATCTTTAATTTTAGTGCATTCACTCTAAGTTGCCCCCCTCCACTTATTTTATACACACACACACACACACACATAATATATATATATATATATATATATATATATATACACATATATACACACACATATATATACACACATGCATATAAAGTTATTTATTTATTTGTTTTCTTATTTATTTTTTTATTTATGGCTTTTACATAGTTGTTTGCAGTTGTCTTCCCTATTAAACTGTGAAGTCCTTGAAAACAATGACCTATTTAAAATTTATTTTGCCTTTCTTTGTAACCTCAGACCTGGGGGTTAAGGGACAATTAAGTGCCTATTATGTGCATGGCACTGTCCTAATTCCTTAACAAATATTAACTCATTTGAGTGCCACAACAACCCTGTAAAGTAGGTGATATTATGATCCCCATTTGATTGAAGCAGAAACTGAAGGAGACAAATATATCTGAGGCAAGATTTTTAAATCAGATTTTCCTTTATTCTAGGCCCAGCATTGCATTCATTATGCCATCTAGCTTCTGCATGTTTAGCACAGTACCTGACACGCAGTAAGTACTTAATATTTGCTAGATGATTTAGTAACAGATTTTCATAGCCCTAAATGCATTAGTGTTCAAAGAATATTTATGGATAATTCTGGCAAGAGGATAACAAATAGATAGAAAAATGAAACAGATTTATCTTTATTATAATTTATTTTCATTACAAATAACAGTAGAAATACCATATTTGTATTCTAACACTTCAAAGTTGGACGGGTTTTCTCCTCTGTTTTTTGTTTGTTTATTTTAAGGAAAACTTTAAGAAGATGAGATTCGGAAGAGTGGCCAAATCAAAAAAAAAAAAAAAACAGTATACAAAGAGGAAATCCTGGAAGTGATACAAAAACTTTGAAGCAAAGTATTATTCTCTACCATACATTAGGGAAGGGGGTAGAGCAAAATAATGAAAAACATTACGGGTGATATTGCTTCCCAGAAAATAGGATTGAGAAGACAGCAATTCCTAATAACTCACCTACTTTCTCCTCTTTATAAAGTCCTTAGAGAATGATGTACTCATCTGCCAAATACACTCGCTGAAAATGTAGGAAAGCAACCTTTTGCAAATAATTTTCCCAGTGGAGTACATAATTATAATCACAGAGCAGATTGAAATCTGCTGAGGTTACATGATCCCCATGTTTGGTTTTTTTATTCCCCTCCCCCAAAATACACAAAAACATACTTATAGTATAGTATAGTGTAAAACAATAAAACTTCTCCAATGAGGAGTCTCTTGAATATGTTAAAATCACTGAAGATTCCTTAATAAATGCAACCAGAGAAAATTATTTAATTGTTGTGCCAGAAACAAGTGAGACACGCCAAAGAGTATAAGTTTTAAATGGAGAATTTATTAGCCGGCAGCCATCGGGGTACTGCAACCACAAATCAATGGCCCTGTGTTGGGATGACGGCTTGACTTATATAGGACATGTGGGGGTACAGTGATTAATTATCTCCTGGAACCTACAGGCCAGGTCACAGGGTGGGGGGAGCAGGAACAAAGGTCCTGGCTGATCAAAAGATTCAGTCAGGTTATCCTAAAGTGGGATAATCTCATTGACATTCCTTGGTGGAGTCACTGAGCCCCAGGGATGTCTGCTAGACAGAAAGGTCTTCCAGGTTATCCTTCAGTGGGATGGTCCTATCTATTGACATTCCTTGGAGGTGTCGCAGGGCCCCAGGGATATCTGCTAAATGAGGAAGAGATCTGAGTCCATTGTTTCTGGGGGTGCTTGTCAGTAGCTAGAGGTTTCTCAGGGGTTCCTAATTTTCCCAGTATTACAATCCCCCTTTCTTTCATGGAGGTTTTCAAATCCTTGAAAAAGGAATGACTTGATGGGGCATAGCAATAAAATTAGGGGGCCAACCAAAACGCTAAGCAGGGGTGAGTCTGGGGAAGGCATGCATTTTGATAGTAACAATAAAGGGCAAGGCTCAGGCAGAGATTCTGGCCCAATGACAAGGCTAGGCCATTGGCCCCAGGGGAAGGCCAGACCTAGTTGGAAGACTCAAGGAGAGTCCAAGGAGCCTCCCCGGGTACTGCACTCCAGAAATTTTAAAAAAAAATGGTATAAAACATTCCACATTTCCCCCTTTTGGTCAAAGGCAAACTGAAAGTTTCACCTAACGACCAATTAAAGGTATGGAAAAAACTCTATCTTCCACAGGGGTGAAGTTCTAAAATCCCTATCTAGGTGGAGTCAGGTTTTCCCTTTTCTGTATTTGGACATCCCCAGGGATGGGCAGAAATTGTAAACTAATTGTAAGCAAGCAGAGGCAACATAATATTAAAATTCAGGAAAACAGTGTTGGAAACACAAGGACTCAGAAGGGAAAAAACCTGGTCTTTGCTCAGGTTCTGGTTCTGGATCCCATGAGAAAGCCAACCACATCCGATGGGGTCCCTCTCAGACTCTTGGAACCACAGGGCAAGGTCTCCTATAGGCCCAGATGTCCCTCCCTTTTCAATCTTCTTACAATTTACTCCAAGTACTCTTTGATCTCATTACACTAGCCTCATTGCTGTTCCATAAATACAATCATTAGGGGTTTCTCAGGGGTTCCTAATTTTCCCAGTATTACATAATGATCCTATGGCTGTTAATGTCAAGCAAGAGAAGTCTGGGAGCAATGGCTGTTCACCAAAAATGTGTGTAATTATCAGGAGGAATGCCTTGAGTGAAGTCTAAAGGAAGAGGTATTCTGTACAGAGGATGAGACCCTCTAGACCAGATGTATCAAACACATGACCCAGTGGCAAGTATGGAACCAGATTAAAATGTAATTAGAAAGTATTTAACAAAATAAAAATACAAAAGAACATAGATGATATATGTTTTTCTAAGCCAATCCGTATCTTGCAAGGATGTTTACTTATGGTTTAGCACCCCATTTCTATTTGAGGTTAACACCACTGCTCTAGACAATCCTGTTTACAGATGGCATAGTATTGATCTTCACAACAACTCTGGAATTAGGTTCCATTATTATCCCTGTTTTATAACAGAGGAAACCGAGGCTACCAGAAGTTCTGATTTGCCTAGAATCATACAATAGTAAGTATCTGAGGTCAAATTTGAATTCAGGACTTCCTGACTACAGTAGCAGCACTCTATGTACAATTCCACCGTGCCTTGTCTAGATTGTATAAAACCATGGAATACACCATGGCCACCTAATTGATACCTTGGAGTAATCAAAAGATATTTGTCTTATAATTCACATAGGAAAAATAAAAGGGATGAAAATACATATTGTTTAGATTATTTTAAATATGAAAAGAAAAAGCAAAAGAAAACCCTTCAGCATGGTGGGTAACCAAGAGACAGAAATTAAAGTGCTAGGGGTACATGAGAGATTTCATTGGTTTTAGTAGTTTTCTTGAGTGCCTCATCTCTTCTTTTACTAAATTAATTTGTTTTCAGTTTCAATTCAATTCAACAAATATTTATTAAGTGTCTATTACAATCTGGGCACTGTACTAGATTCCAAAGAGAGAGATAAAAATGAAATGTCCTTACCCTCAAGAAGCTTATATTCTATCAAGAGAAAAGGAGAGTAGTCATTCAGTCAATAAACATTTATTACGTGCCTATTATTTTGTGGGTACTATGCTAATTCCTGGGGAGACAAGAAAGAGCCAAAAGACAGTTCCTGCCCTCAAGGAGCTCACAATCTAATAGTGGAGCAAATATGTGCAAACAAGCATATATGTATAAACAAACTAAATACTGCATAAATCAGAAATAATTTTTAAAAAGGGAGACAAGAAATTAAGGGGGATTGGGAAAGACTTCCTATATATAAAAGGTAGAATTTTAGCTAGGACTTAAAAGAAGCCAGAGTAATCAATAGGCAGAGATGGAGGAAGAATATTCCAGTCAAGAAGGATAGCCAGAGAAAATGACTGGTGCCCAGATATATGGTTTATTTATGGAACAGCAATGAGGCTAGTGTAATGAGATCAAAGAGTACTTGGAGTAAATTGTAAGAAGATTGAAAAGGGAGGGAAGGGGGTTTAGGTTATGACAGACTTTGAATAGAGGATTTCCTATTTAATCATAGAGAACCACTAGAGTTTATGGAGTGGGGCTGTGTGTGTGTAATATGGCATATTTAAGAACATTCAAAATCAGCCAAAGTAAATAGTAATCTAAGGGGCAGAAGCACTAACAATTGGGAGTGAGGTAGAGGGCGTCAGTAAAAGGCCTTGTATAGAAAGTAGCATTTGAGCTTAGCCTTGAATGGTGCTAGGAATTCCAATATGTGGAGATGAGGAGGATATAGCCTATGACAGAAAGAAATTGAATGACATGTTTAAGGAACAGCAAGCCATTTGATTTGGTCAGAATAGTGAGTATAGGAAAAATGCAAAATTAATCTAGAAAAAACCAATCCAGATTGTGAAGAACGTTAAATGCTAGACCAAGTTTTGATTTGCTTATAGAAGAAATAAGAAAGCATTGAAGCTTCTTAAACAGAAGAGTGACAAAGTTCAGAGTTGTCTTTTAGGAATATCAACTGGGAAGCTATGTAGATGAATGGAGAGTGATGAAGTCAGGAACTTCATGAATGTGGAATTGGAAAAAAAGAGAAAGATGGGAGAAACATGTAAGAGAATTAACAAGACTTGGCAAGGGATTGCTTATGGTTGGAGGATGTCTATAAGGGAAAGAGAAGAGTCAAACAATAACTTTGTATCTCAGATTACCTGCTGATGAGATATTAAAAGTACCACCAAGGGAGAGCTTTTCTGAGTGCAAGTTATCTGATTCTAATTTAAGTAAAACTTAGACATATTTTATTTTCAGAGGTACACCTTAAAGGAGAGCTATTCTCTGAGTCCTTTCGTTTATCTCAACTGTATTTTAATAGTGGGATCCATATGTACTCTGGCTTCTATTTGAAGAATTGTCAATTTGGTGTCCTTATTCTCTCTCCTAATCCAGTTCCATTCCCTTCCAATCTTCTAAAAAAATTCTGAGGTGCCAGACACTGAGGTCCTTACTGGAACTGAACTGCAAAGCATTCAAACTCTGCTTCAGAGAGCACAACTCTGGTGGGCTGTACACATTTTTTGAATGCAAAATTTATGCTTGCTGAAAAGACTATTTTATGGAGAATTCAAAGAGGGTGAGCGTTCACATGTTGATCAGAAGAGGTGATACAGGGACATTCTCAAGGTCTCTGTCAAGGATTTTGGAATTGATCATGTGGTATGGGAGACATTGGCACAGGACCACTCTACGTGGAGTGCCACACATCAGAGATGTGCTCTATGTGCTCTATGAGCAAAGCAGAATTAAAACAGCTCAAAGTAAATGCAGGCTGAGCAAGTTGGAGTATCTGCCCCAAGTGTTCACATGGACTATTTGTGCCTGACCTATGGTAGAGCATTCTGAGCTCCTATTGGCCTGATCAGCCACAGTGGAACATGTTGAATCTTGACTCAAGCATAGTGATGTCATTTTGGTCCTCTTTGAAAAGGGAGGACAACACCCAACCAACCAACCAACTCTTATTAGACAAGTACTTCTTAAACAGTGGGTCACAACCCCATACAGGGTCATAAAACTGAATGTGGGAGTTGCAGAAAATTTGGAAATAATAAAAGGTTTCTGAATGCTCAAAGACCAAAAATTAATTTAAAATCAAATGCATAATGAATCTGAGGTGTTTCTGGAAGTTCTTGCCCAAATGAAGGTTTACAGTGTAAAAGCAGCATTGGCATCTGTAGAGATGGTGGTGGAGCAATAATGGGGGGGAATGTTGAATTTGTAGCAAATATTAAAGCTGGAGGCACTTTTACTCAGTAAATGATCCAATGGGAGGCACTTGTAGCCAAAAAAATATCAACAGAGTTAGATATTGTGCTTCATGATACTATTCATTAAAAGCTGTGCCCTTAACAGTCATTTGTTTCCTTTGGAAAGACAGGGACTCTGATTATAAAAGCTTAATACTACATGCAGATGTAAGCTGTCTCTGAAGATAGCAAAGTTTAAACAGATTCTTGAAACTGACATATAAAGTTGCTATATTTTTGACTGAACAAAAATCTGATTTGTTATTTATTTTCATAAAGACTCATGGCTTTCAAAACTGTTATTCATTGGATATTTTCAAAAAAACTTGATGTAAACATGTAGGTAGCAGGAAACAAATGTAACATATTTAAGTTAAAAGATGAAATTGAAAGTTTTACTAAAAATTAACATGGGGTGGAAAATCATTCTTTATAAATGTTTAGAGCTACAGATGATTTTATAATGAAAAAAATAAACTTCCCAAAGATTTAATTGAAAGAGTTATAGTTGATCATCTGTAGTATCTGGAGACACAGTTTCAGAAATACTTCCCTTCAAATTTTAATTCCAGAAACCTAAGTTGGGTTCATATGCCATACTAATTTCAAATTGAAAACAAATAGAAGTGAAATCAAAATTGAAATAAAAAATCAATTGTAATCAAATTGAAATTAAAAAGTAAGTTATCTGCCATTGCAAATTCAAAAAGAATTTGCTGAGGAGGCAGAGTTAAAATGGCAGCGACTCTCCTGAGCTCTCCCTCAAGCCCCTCCAAATACCTTTACAAAATGACTCTAAACAAATTCTTGAGCAGCAGAACCCACAAAAAGATGGATTGACCCAAGACAAGTTTGAAGGTCAGTAGAAAAGGTCTGTATTACCAGAGTGAGACAGGAGCATAGTCTAACACAGGCTGTCCCAGTGCAGACTGGGCCCCAGCAAACCCAGAGCAGGCTTGGGTGTCTAAATCAGTGGCAGCAGTGGTAGTTTCCAGACCCTTCAGCTCACAGATGCTAAAGATAATTTAAAAGGTCAGAAGGAAAGGTCTGTTGCAGCTGGGTGAGAGTGCCACACAGTACAGCGTAGGCCACACCAATCCAGGTCCAGCCCCAGGAAATCAGAGGTGGGCCTCGGGAGTGACTGAATCAGCAGCAGCAGAGGTAGTAGCTGTTTCTGGAACTCTCAGCCCACAGATGGTAAGGTGTTCTAACAATAGGTCAGAAGGAGATTACTTGGGTCTTTTTGCTAGAACTGAGGCATGAATTTGGTCACAGTCCTGAGTGGCAGTCCAAGGGTGAGAATGAGCACTAGAATAACAGAGCAGCAGTGGAGGGGGAACCCATCTCACAGTTCCAGCGCAGGAAAGAATGCTTGTAGTTGCTTACAGATCAGAAGACAGGCCAGGAGAGGAGTGAACACCTCTTCTTAAATCATACTGCCTTGGAAGAACTGAAAACTTACAGGTCCCTAGAAGTAGCTCTGAAAATAGATACACAAAACTTTGGAAGCTTGGGATAGTGCTCCCTTTGCCCTGGAGGCAGAGCCTTACCTTAAAGAAGATTTTAAAAAATCACATAATAGGCTGGGAAAATGAGCAAGCAAAGGGAAAAAAAAACTCTGCCTATAGAAACTTACTTTGGTGACAAAGACGATGAAAACACACACTCAGAAGAAAACAACGAAGTAAAAACTCCTGCATCCAAAGTCTGCAAAGAAAAATATGAATTTATCTCAGGCTATGGAAGAGCTCAAAAGCAATTTTGAAAATCAAGTAAGAGAGGTGGAGAAAAAATTAGGAAGGGTATTGAGAGTGATGCCGGAAAATAATTAAAAACAAGCCAACAGCTTGGTAAAGGAAACACAAAAACATACTGAAGAAAAAGACAAATTAAAAAACATACTAGGCCAAATGGCAAAAGAAGTCTTAAAGTTCACTGAAGAAAAAGAGTCCTTAAAAAAATAGAATGAAGGAAATGGAAGCTATTGACTTCATGAGAAATCAAGAAACAATAAAGCAAAACCAAATGATTGAAACAAATAGAAGACAATGTGAAATGTCTTGTAAAAAAGAAAAAAAAAAAACTGAGTGGAAAAATAGATGCCGGAAAGATAATTTTAAAAAATTGGACTGCCAGGAAACCATGATTAAAAAAGAGCCTAGACATCATATTTCAAGAAATTATCAAGGAAAAGTGCCCTAATATTCCAGAACCAGAGGGTAAAATAGAAACTGAAAGAATCTACTGATTACCTCCTGAAAGAGATCCCAACATTAAAACTGCTAGGAATATTATAGCCAAATTCCAGAGTTTCCACAGCAGAGAGGAAATATTGCAAACAGCCAGAAAGAAACAATTCAAGTATTGTGGAGCCACAGTCAGGACAACACAAGATTTAGCAACTTCTACATTAAAGAATCAGAGGACTTAGAATATGATATTCTGGAGATCAAAGGAACTTGAATTACATCCAAGAATCACCTACCCAGCAAACCTGAGTATAATCCTTCAGGGGAAAACATGGATATTAAATGAGATAGAAGATTTTAAGCATTCTTGATGAAAAGACTAGAGCTAAAAGGAAAATTTAATTTTCAAATACTAGGCTCAATAGAAGCATGAAAAGATTAATGGAGAAGGGATACCATAAGGGACTTAATAAGTTTAAACTCTTTAAATTTCTACATGAGAAGGGTTTGTTTATAACACGTAAGACCTTTCTCATTATTAGGACAGTTAGAAGGAGTATATATAGACAGAGGGCACAGGTGTCAGTTGAATATGAAGGGATGATATCTGAAAAAAATAAGGGGTGAGAGAAAAGTACTGGAAGAAAGAGAAAGGGAGAGGTAGCATGGGGTTTATTATCTCTAATAAAAGAGGCAAGATAAATCTTTTATAGTGGAGGGAAAGAGAAGGAAGGTAAGGTGGAGTGAGTGAACCTTGCTGTCAGCAGAACTGGTTCAAAGAGGGAATAACATATACACTTAATTGGGTATAGAAATTTATCTTACCCTACAGGAAAGTAGGAGAGGACAGGGATAAGAGAAGAGGGTTGATAGAAGGCAAGGCACATTGTGGGAGGGGGTAGTCATGAGCAAAACATTTTTGAAGAGGGACAGGGGAAAGGAGAATATAGAACAAATGGGGGGGGGGATAAGATGGAGGGAAATATAGTAAGCAATAGTAATTGTCAAAAACATTTTGAAGCAGGTTCCTCTGATAAAGTCCTCATTTCTGAGAACTGAGTCAAATTTATTAAAAAAAAAAGAGCCATTCCCTAACTGATTATGAAAAGATTTTATGTGTTCTGATGAAGTGATCAAAGCTATCCGTAGTCATATGAAAAAAATACTCTAACTCACTATTAATTGGAGAAATGTAAATTAAAACAAATCTGAAGTACTACCTCAAATCTATTATATTGGCTAATAGGATAGAAAAGGAAAAAGACAAATGTTGCAGGGGATGTGGGAAAAATGAGACATTAATGCACCGCTGGTGGAACTGTGAACTGATTCAACCATTCTGTCGAGTACCTTTAAGCGATGCCCAAAGGGCTATAAAACGGTCAATACCCTTTGACCTTGCAATACCACTACTAGGTCTGTGCCCCAAAAGAGATTAAACAATAAAAAGGTAAAGAACCTATATTTACAAAAATATTTAGAGCAGCCTGTTTCTGGGGTCAAAAGTTATAAATTGAGGGGATGTGCATCAATTGGGGTAATGGCTAAACAAGTTGTGGCATGTGATTATGATGGAATACTATTGTCATATAAGAAATGACAAGCAGGATACTTTCCAAACAACCTGGGAAGAATTGCGTGGGCTGATGCAAAGTGAAATGTACAGTATAAGATGTGAATGACTTAATTATTCTCAGCAATACAATGATCCAAGACAACTCTGAAAGCCTTATGATGAAAAATGGTATCCACTTCCAGAAAAAGAACTGATGGTGTCTGAATATAGATTGAATAATAATTTTTAAACTTTCTTCATTTTTCTTTGTTTTTTGTTTATGTTTTCTTTTCTTTCTTTTTTTTGGGGGAGGGGAGATGGCAGGGCAATTGGTGTTAAGTGACTTGCCCAAGGTCACACAGCTAGTAAGTGTGTCCAGTGTCTGAGGCCAGATTTGAACTCAGGTACTCCTGACTCTAGGGCTGGTGCGCTACTCACAGCACCTATATTTTCTTTCATAACATGCCTATTATGGATATGTTTTGCATCACTACACATGAACAGCCTATATGGAATTGCTTGCTTTCTAAATGGTGGGGGGGAGGTTGGGGAAGAAGGGAGGGAGATAATTTGATGCTCAAACCTTTAAAAACAAATATTGAAAATTGTTCTTATGTGTAATCAGGGAAAATTTTTTTAAAATATTACAATAAAAATATAAGTCCATCTGTCCTTCATTTCTGCTTTCTTCATCCTTTCCTCCCTACTTCCCTCTCTCTCTTCCTTCTTCCTTTGTTCCTTTGTTCATTCATTTATTCCTTCCTTCCTTCCTTCTTTGCTTCCCGAATTGCATCTCCACTTGCCCTCTTGGATGCCTGGGTCATTTATGCTGATGTGAATCAGATTATTAAGTCAGTGAGTTACATTTGATTATGCAAAAGTATAAGACCAGTTTTATAGTCACTAAATATGAAGTTGATTGCTGAAAATAAATTATAACCAATTGTTTCTTCAAGTTTTTTGTCTCAGGGATATTCTACTTACATATGTTGTATATCCTTTAGAAAAGAGAAGTAAAATCAGGATGATAATACTTTCTGTACCTACAAACCTACAATGATAGTTTTTTTTCCCCCTGCAAATGAGAGACCAAGATTAGAAGGAAGGAAAAAAAAAGAAAGCTGGGAAACAATTTTTTATAGCAAGTATCTCTGATAAAGGCCTCATTCCTTGAATACGTAGAGAACTAAGTCAAATTTATAAGAATACAAGTTATTCCCCAATTTACAAGTAATCAAAAGATAAGAACAGGCAGTTTTAGATGAAGAAATCAAAGTAATCTATAGTCATATGACAAATTCTCCAAATCAGTATTGATTAGAGAAATGTAAATTAAAAGAACTCTGAAGTATCACTTCACATTTATCTGATGGGATAATATGACAGAAAAGTAAAATGATGAATGTTGGAGAATATGTGGGAAATTTGGGACAATAATTCATTGCTGATGGAGTTATGAAGTGATCCAACCCTTCTGGAGAGCAACTTGGAACTATGCCCAAAGGCATATCCTTTGATCCAGCAATACTACTACTAGGTCTGTACCCCAAAGAGATTTAAAAGAGAGAGAGAGAGAGAGAGAGAGAGAGAGAGAGAGAGAGAGAGAGAGAAAGGGAAAAATGGACCTACATATACAAAAATATTTATAGCAGCTCTTTGTGTGGTCATAAAGAGTTTGAAATTGAGGGGATATCCATTAAATGGGGAATGGCTGAACAAGTTGTGGTATATGAATGTAATGGAATACTACTGTGCTATAAGAAATGATAAATAGGAATATTTCAGAGAAAATCCTGGACCGACTTACATGACTTACATGCAAAGTAAAGTGAGCAGAAACGGAAGAACATTGTACACAGTAACAGCAACCTCGTACAATGTCAACTATGAATGACTTCAGTGTTCCCAGCACTACAATTACTGAAACAATTCCTAAGGACTCATGATGAAAAATGCCATCCACATCCAGAGAAAGAACTGATGGAGTTTGAATACAGATCAATGTATACTATTCACTTTATTTTTCTATGGTTTTTTTTTCCTTTTGGTTTATTTCTTCTTTTGCAACATGAGTATTGTGGAAATGTTTTACATGATTAAGCATATATAACCTCCATCAAATTGCTTACCATTTTAGGGAATAGGGTTTTGAGATGCAGAGGGAGAAAATCTGGAACTCAAGTTTTTTTTTTAAATGAATATTAAAATTTGTCTTTATTCATAATTGGAAAAGATACTATTAAAAGAAAAGAGCATTATGCTAACCTTAAAGTACTATATTTATATCTACATATACATTGAGTGATACTATTTATACTGTATGTATATGTGCATGTAAACCATACATATTTGGTATATATATAACATACACATACATGTTATATTATTGTTTGAAATATATTATTGGTTATTCATTCTTTCTAATTTATGTCAGGTTTTCACTTATGAAATGTAAGGTATAATTACAGAAGATGTATTTGAGAGAGCATTGGAGCATCAGATTTGAAGTGTTTCTCAACCAAATTCCCTTGTGGGCTGGTGAAACATATAAGTTATCTTTATGGCTGTTCTTGGAAGCATCGGAGGTAGGAACCAGGTGCCAGAAGGACTGATGAATGATAGTAGGACATATGGGGATAGAAGAAAGCAGGGAGAATGTGGAATCATTTTTTAAAAATTTATATGTTTTCAGAACAGAGGATATTCGGGAATAAAAATTTTATAGACAGCAACAATTTGCTCAAGGCTGTTCTGAGAACCTTTTGTTGGGAAACACTGGGATAGGATTTTGAAATTCCTTTTTGAGTATATCATTGATTGCTACTCACACAGAATTTATTTGTGGCCCAATTAAGTATACACAGATGAAATGATGGGAAATATATTGTAATATTATATTCTCTATTGGCTTTGGTTTTATTTCAATTTCAATAAATGTGTACTAATAGACTAATATGTCATAAGGATACAAAGATGAAAAATGAAATATTCCTTGCCTTCAAGGACTTACATTTAATGGTGAGATACAACATATGCCCGTATTGGTAAATAGAAGATAATTTGCACTAACAACAATGTATGGGGTAGGAATCAGGAGAGGATCTGTGTAAAAAGTGACATAGGGAAGAGAGAAGTTGAGGGAAGAAGAAAAGAGAAGGGAGGAGGAAGGATGACAAGGGAGAAGTGGGAAAATGAAGGAAGAGAGAAGAGAGAGGGTGAGAGAAAGAATATGTTTAAAGATATATATTACTTGAACAGAGAGGAGGAGGTGAGATCAAGGGTATAAGTGGAGAGGGTTTACGCTGTCATGAAGAGGGATTTCATGATGAATACTCCATTTTCTAAGAAAAACAGTAAGCAGACGCTCTGCTGGAAATTGTGGTATGGGGGTGGCATAAGGTAGTGGAAGCAGGGAAGAGGAGGTTTGAAATAGCTGCTTTTGGGGGTATAATAGTAAATCAAGGAAGAATAAAAGGACTACTATGCAACAGTGAAGGCACACTGGGGATCAGAGAACAAAAAATTGTAGTTTACCTAGTGTATCAACAATCCAGCTAGCAGCTTCTGTGGGGATGTAATATCCACCAACAACCAGCACCCAGAAAGCTGCCAACACAGGTCCTTTTGATCTGCTTTACTTAAGGAAAGCAACTTTAAGAGGTTAACAATCTCACGTTAATCTGGCATACAAAAAACATCCACCTAGCTCAGGGGAAAAAGCCTGAATTACCGACCAAATACAATTCGTAGTTTTCAACATCTGGATGTACAGGCAGGGAGCTCATTAGAATGGCTGACCCAGAGTCACATGCCACTCTTGCTGTGGCTCAGAACTCTGAGAGAGAACACTAACCTCTGTGCATACATATCCTGTTCAGGGCCCTGAGGGCCCTGACCTCACCCAGGCTGGGAGTGGAGAAGTTCCCCACCCCCAATATCACGTCAGATACAAATCAATGGCTCCCAGTTGTCTCAGTGCTGAGAAATACAAAAATATCCCACTTTATCTGCCCCATTCAAACAAAGGCCAGAATCATTAAAGATCAACAGCAAAAGGTTCCACCTTAATTACTGTTGCACTTAGCTAGGCTATGTAACTTTTTCTATCACCACATAAGTAGGAACTGAGAAAACACATAATAGGATGAAGCCAATCATGGGAAAAACATGGTTTATTCTTTAGTCTTGGAGAATTTGCTTTCTTTTTTATTCCTGAGCTTGGGGAAATGGTGCATGGAGAGGAAGAGACTGACAAAATAGTTTCTGATGATCATGTCACATGTGGTTTCCCCTACCATCTAGACTGGGGGCTTGGTGAACTCTTATTTGCAATGGGACAGAAGTCATGTTATAAGAGAAAGAGATGAAACATATAATGTAATGTCTTCTTTTATCTTCCTTTCTCTCCTTTTGATATTTGGATTTCTTGGAGAGAGATGGGATCAACCAATGACCAGGGACCATATAGAGAAGTACAGACATCACTTTCAGTATTTCCCAGAAGCTGTGATGCCATGAGGAAAGCTTGTGGAGTTGAAATAGTGACCTAGAGGAACCAGGGGAATGATGAAGAGAAAATTTTCAGAGGCTCTGCACTCGTTAATGATTGTGATTTCTCTCATTTTCTTCCTCACCTTCTCTTCCAAGAAAGAAAATTCCTTGATACAGAGGAGTGACGGCCACTATTCCTTTTCTTTCTCTATGAGTCATAGTTGTGTGGAGTGGGTTTCCATTCCCCTGTGTCCTCTCCAAAAAATCCAAGAGTGAAATGGGAAAATGGGTAGAGAGAGTTAAAGGCGAATGTCTCCATATAAGAATATTTATTCTAATTTCCCTTTCCTTTCATTCCATGTTCAATCAACTATGTAATCACAGTATAAGTCTCTGAATATACAAATGTAAAGTCACTGAACTGAGGGGATGGAAGTCACAAGTAGGTGGGGCCTGAGGTTGATGCAGAAGACCAATTTCATATTTTGATATTTTCAGTAATATTTTATTTCATACTCTAGGTTCACAATTCTCAAAATGTGTTACAGGGACCCCTCCTGGGGATCCTTGAGACTTTTGTCAAAGGGCCTCAAATCCAAAATTGTTTTTAATAATAATGAGATGTGACCTGCATTAAAAAAAAAAACTCTTTGTGGTTCCTCAATATTTTTTAAAAGTGTAGAGGGGTCTTGAGACCAAAAAGTTTGAAAACTATTGCTTCAGATTAATTTCAGATTATCATCATCAATGGATCAATAAAAGCTGCTCAGTGCCACATTGGGTCCTTGGCATTGAGAAATTATCTAAGCATTTGTAGGCTGAATACAATTTGCTGGCTAGCTGTAATGTTAATGGGATGTAATATCTTCCCTGCCACATAGAGCCCATTAAGGGAAGCTTGCTTAGGGAAAGCTTTCTTGTAGGAAGGCCTTCATACCTTTTGCTAATTTCTAATTAGGCCTTGAGTCACAAGGATTGTGATGCCTTCTGGCCCTGAGAAGTGTATATATACTCTGAGGTGCCATTTTGCTTTGGGGGCTCACTTATGAGAAGGATCTTGTGATTCCCTGGTCAAGACTCTGAGTAGCTGTATGTTCGGAGTGCCTCAACTGCTCAGAGGTAAAGGGTCTCTCGATTCAGTGGTGGATGTAAAGCATATAGCAATATTGCTTTCATTCAGCCAGTCAAGAGCCCTATCCGTTGATCTTTACACTAATTTCTCTTCTCTGTATTTTCTGAGAAGTTCAAGGTGCTGACCCTTCCCCTGAACTTGTGAATGTAATTAAAAGAGGATTACTAACACCTTTTTGAGTAGTCTTTCCTAGTAAATTAGATAAAAGAACCTGTGATAGTAGACATATTGGGTATGCCAGTTTAGTTGCCACTACACTAGCAAAGATGCTGCCATATCTTATAAAAGGGCTTTCTTAAGCATTTGAGGGAGGAAGGAAAGTGGTCACTTTTTCTATGGCCACAAAGAAGCCCAGTTTTCATCTTAAAAAAAAATAAACAAAAATAAACAAAAAACCCAAACCCTTTACTAGACCCTACCATTCTTTTAAACAAAATATCTATTTCACCCTTACCTGTCATAGCCAAAATATTATCCATTTTTCAATCTTGTTTTCAATTTAATCACTCAATCAAATATTTCTCTCCAATGTTAATTAATTGATTACTAAGGTGATGGCCTTTTTTTCCATATTTGTCCTTTGTATTTGACATATTGACTACCATCTCCTCCTGAACCCTCGTATACTCTCTTTCTTTGTGATGCTGTTCTCATTTAGTCCTCTTGCTATCTATTTGACTGTTTCTTCTCAATTTTCTGGCTATCATTTGCTGGCTCATCATACATTTCCTGCCTCCAGCTTGGAGTACCTCAGTGGTGTATCCTGGAACTTCCTTTCTTCTTTCTCTACACTTTATCTTGGGGACTTCCTCAATTCTCATTGGTTTCATTATCATTATTAAGGATATTGCTCTCTGATATCTGATCCTACTCTCTCTTCGGTCCCACTTCACTGGGTATCATAAAGGCATCACAAAAATGAACAGAGCTTATCTTTTTTTTTTCATCAAAACCTATGCTTTTCCAAAGTTCTACACATTTGTGGAGGGTACCAACATCCTTTCAGTCACCTTCCAGACACAACATTAGTGTCATCCTCAACTCATCACATTACATATACAATCTCTTTGGATTTGTTTCATCTATCTCATATTTTTCAATTCTTTTGAGTCAAAGGGCCACCACCTTAGCTCAAGATCTCATTGCTTCTTTATATGATTATATTACTTCCTCAATTCACTCCCCTCTCCTTGTCCATCCTTTGCACAGCTACCAAGTAACTTTTTTTCTAAAGCACACTTCTAATCAAATCAAGCCCCTGCTCAAGAAACTCTGACATGGGGCATTTTCTGATTTGTTGAGCTACAGCTCACACATTATCTTCACACATTATCTTGTATTTACTTTGTTTATATTTTGTATACTTATATGTGTACCAGTTATTTTCACCTAAAGCATGTAAACTCCTTGGAGGAAAGGACTGTTTTATTTTTGTATTAGAATACCAAGATCTGAGCAAAAGTAGTTAATTTTAAAGTATTTGATGATTGACTGTGACATGCTTTCCTTATGCAGGCTTAACGAAGGTTCCATTTGAGATTCATAATCAAAGGTGTCCCTGTGGGGTCAGTGTAAAAAAACAAAAAGATGTTTCCTAATTTTTCATCATTATCTAAATCATAAAAAGAAAATATGTGATAACTGGATAATTTGCTATACATTAATCCATGAAGCCTAAATCATTAGTAGAAGTTAAATGTTTAAGGAAGTACATAGTCATTTGGACCATTAAGGTACTATTTAGCACAGCAGTGCTGCAAACTAAGAGTAATCAATCATGCTATTGTTAAATGACTAAGATACACATTTTTGTATTTCAGAAAGATGTCCTTTGTCTTTCACAGGTGCATAGAATTTCAGAGTTGAGTAGATATCATGGGCCATCTAGTTCAACCAAACACAGGAGGAATACTCACTATTTTTTCGTATTTTTATTTAACATTTTATTTTCTTGAATTACATGTAAAAACAATTTTAACTTTCAATTTGAAAATATGGAGTTCCAAATGCTCTCCCTCCTCTCTACCCACACCCCCTTATTGAGAAGGCAAGCAACTCGATATGGTTTATACATGCCGAAGTCTTGCAAAACATTTCCCTATTAGTCATGTTGTGAGATTAGCTGTATTTCCCTCTATCCTATTTGCCCCACTGTTTATTCTGTTCTCTTTCTCCTTTCACATATCCCTCCTCAAAAATATTTTGTTTCTGATTACCCTCTCCCCCAATATTCCCTCCCTTCTGTCACCCCCTTTCTCTTATCACCTTCCCCCTACTTTAGATAGATTTCTATAACCAATTATGTGTGTATGTTATTCTGTCTTTCAGGTTCACTCACTCCCCATCCCTGCTCTTTCCCTCCAGTGTAAAATCTTTTTCTTGCTACTTTGATGAGATAATTTACTCCATTCTATATCTTCTTTTCTCTTTCTCCCAGAACATTCCTCTCTGACCCTTTATTTTTTCAGATATCATGCCTTCATATTTAACTCACACCTTTGCCTCTGTCTATATATACTCCTGCTAACTACCCTGTTAACGAGAAAGGTTTTGCTACTTATAAATATCATCTTTCCATGTAGGAATGTAAACAGTTTAACTTTAATAATTCTCTTATGATTTAACTTTCCTGTATATCTTTTCATGCTTATCTTGAGTATTATATTTGAAAGTTAAATTTTCTGTTTAACTCTGGTCTTTTCTCAAGAATGCTTGAAATTCCTCTATCTCACTAAATGTCCATTTTCCCCTGAAGAATTAAATTAAGTTTTGCTGGGTAGGTGATTCTTGGTTGTAATCCTAGCTCCTTTGCCCTTCAGGATATATTACAAGCCCTCTGATCTCTTAATGTAGACTATACTAAATCTTGTGTTATCCTGATTCTGGTTCCACAATACTTGAACAGTTTCTTTCTGGTTGCTTGCAATATTTTCTCCTTGACCTGGGGTCTCTGAAATTTGGCTATAATATTCTTGGCAGTTTTAACTTGGGGATCTCATTTAGGAAATGGATTCTTTCAATTTCTATTTTGCCCTCTGGTTCTAGATTATCAGGAAAGTTTTCCTTGATAATGTCTTGAAAGATGATGTCTAGGTTCTTTTTTTTAATTAGGGCTTTCCGGTAGTCCAATAATTTTTTTAATTATGTCTCCTGGATCTATTTTCCAGGTGAGTTGTTTTTCTAGTTCCAATTCCAATTTTCTACATCATCTTCTATTTTTACATTCTTTTAGTTTTATTTTATGATTTTTTGATTTCTCATGTCATTGATTTCCATTAGCTCCATTATAATTTTTAAGAAATCATTTTCTTCAGTGAAATTTTGGACCTCCTCTTCCTTTTGATCAATTCTGCTTTTTAAGATATTCTCTTCATTGGCTTTATGGACTTCTTTACCATTTGTCCTAGTCTGTTTTTAAGGTGCCATTTTCTTCAGTATATTTTGTGTCTCCTTTACCAAGCTATTGACATGTTTTTTTAATGATTTTCTTGTGTCACTCTCATTTCACTTCCCAATTTTTCTTCTACTTCTCTTATTTGATTTTCAAAGTCTTTTGTGAGCCCTTCTATGGCCTGAGACCAATTCATAGTTTCCTTGGAAGTTTTATATGTAGGAGTTTTGATTTTCTTTTCTTCTAAGTGTGTCTTTTGATCTCCCTTTTCACCAAAGTAAGTTTCTATAGTCAGAGGTTTTTTTTTTCTATTGTTTCCTCAATTTCCCAGTCTGTTACTTGCCTTTTTAATTCTTTGTTAAGGTAGATGTCTGCTTCCAGGGTGGAGAGAGCACTGTCCCAGGCTTTGGTGATTTTGTCCAGCTGTTTTCAGAGCTAATTCTAGGGACCTGTAAGTTTTCAGTTCTTCCAAGGAGGTCTGATGTAAAGAGAGCTGTTTACTCTTCTCTTGACCTATGCTCTGATCTGTGAGTGACCACTCTTTTCTACCCTGGAAGTGTAAGGAAGGTCCTCTTTCCATTGCTATCACAAACTCCACTATGGTATTGCTCCTTCTTGCCCTGGGACTGTTGTCCCATCCCCATGACTGCAACCCAGATCCAGGTATGGGCAGATTCCTGCCTCAGTCCTAGCAAAGAGATCCCTGTAATCTCTTTCTGACCAATTGTTTGACCCCCTTACCATCTGTGCGCTGAGACCTCTGGAAGAAACCACTGATGCTGCTGATTGTCACAAGCCTGCTTCTGCTTTCCTGGGGCTGGGGCTGTGCTGGTATGGCCCATGCTGGACTGTTCTCCATTCGCACCCAGGTCTGACAGACCTTTCCTGTTTACTTGATAAGTTTTCTCTGGCATCTGTGGGCTGCAAGGTCTGGAAACTGCCCCTGCTACTGTCATCCTGTTTGTCCAGAAGAACTGCCTGTGAGACGAGACTCTTCCTTGGAAATTCCTTCCACCATCCTCCTCTCTATGGCCACCTAAAATGTAGGGCAGCAGGGTGAAATGTCTGTATATTTGCTGATGCCCCTTGGATGATTTGTGAGTTGCTGTTTTTTAATTGTTCCAATGACATGGAAGATTAATAGGCTTACTCATTTGCTTGTCCACCATCTCCTGTCATCCTCCTGGCCTTAACATTTTCCCAGATTCTATGCTGTCCACACCCTATCAGGAACCTCCATCTTACCTACTTATATATCCTAAGCATTCCTGGAACATGCTAAATGCCCACTTAGTAATTATGACCCTTTTGACATACTCTATACCTGAACTCTCTTATATGCATTATCTCCCCTAATTAGTGTATGTACTCCATGAGTACAAGGTCTGTCTAAATTTTCCTACTTGTATCTCCAGTACTTAGCACAATGCTTTACATAAAGCATGTACATATTATTTTTTCATTAATTCATCTGTTCATTCATCTATTCTTCGTAATTCTTTGCCAATTATTGATCAGGAGAACGACATAGAAAATATGGTAAAATGAAGACATGGGATAGCTGATGGATGCATACATGTGGAAAACAATTTATGAGATAGGTGCAAATGGTCGTTTGAATTGGCAGATGGGGAGAAAGGAAAAGAAGGAAGTACCCCCTAATATATGCCTGTTGTTCCCACTAATTTCATTAGGATGTCATGTATTAGAAGAAAAAAACATTGTTCTGGTAACTTGTAAGAATTAATCATTCTTCTAAGCATCTCCCTTGCCATCACAATATTCACAAGGTACCCATTTGGAACAGTAAAACAGATTTAGAAGATGTACAAAAATAGCATAATATAAACATGACTCATCACCCCAAAGCAATATAGAAATTTTAGCAATTTCTTGTTACAAAATAAAAAGAGGATACATAGGTGCTATAGGATCATATGAAAATCAGGTTAAGAACTTAAAAGAAATTTTTCTGGTATAGAAACTACTTTACATAGTAATACAAAATGTCAATAATAAGTACATACCATCAAATATCAAATGTAACTTGTAAATCCTATATAAGAAGTCTATGAAACAGCTAAGATCCAAGAGTGAACCAAAACTCAAATAGCACTATGTCAGCAAAGATATGGCTCAGTCATGTAAATTTGTTTACATAAATGGAGATTATGATAACAACAAGATGATAAATTACAGCTACAAATTACAGAAAGAACATCCTTATGGAAAGTAGACTTATTGATTGATACAGATTTTGTAAGAAAGTGGTAGAAATGATAAGATCATACAGGTAGAAAAAAAATTAACACCTACCAAATACTTAGAAAGATATTATTAAGTGGGTAAAATTATGTACATGAAGCTCCCAATTTTTCATAAACTAACAGACAACAATTCCCTATACTACAAATACAAATTCAACATACAAAATAATTGAAAATTCATCAGATTTCTGGGTATGATGGTACAAGACTATAATCCCAGCTACCAAAGAGGCTGAAGCTTATAGATCTCTTAAGCTTGGGAGCTCTGAGCTGCACCCAATTGGATTTTATCACTAAGATCAGCATCAAGATTTTGATTCCCCCAGGAGGGTTAGTGGGGGAAGGAGCTCACCAGGTTGCTAAGAAAGGGCCTAACTCACTCAAGTTGGCAGCTCAAAGCTACCATGATTATCTATAGTAGAATTAGGCTGTGAGTAGCCCTAAAATTTCCAACATTGCAGAGGAGGGAGAGAAGGAAGGGAGGGAGAGAAGGAAGAGAGAGAGGGAGGGAGAGAGAGAGAGAGAGTTATCAAATTGATTATTCTGTAACAGTAGCATCATTACAGACAAACCTAAGGCCCCATAATTATTCAGACATGACACTGACCCACTAATATTCAAGAACATTTTAATTGACATCATTGGACTCATAAAGTCCAATCTATGTGTAATGAAAACCTCTTAAAATATTGAAACCTGGCAGAAGAAATCAAGGCCTTGTTGGAACAAGTTAAAGCATATCCTCCCCACTGTGCTGGATGCTTTCGGAATTGTCTTGAAGAGTCTTTCAGGGAGCTTAGAAAAGATAGGCTTACATCTTAATTCTTTTATTTACTAAAGCAGATATTTAATCCAATTTCACAACAATTGACTAAACCTTAAGCACATTAATATGATAGAGAATTATGCTGAGTGCTTCTATTTGAACTCCATTGAAGATAAGGATGATAACATTATAATTATTAAATACTTAATACTAAAATACTTAGGTCAGTTAACTCATCATTTTCAGAATTTTCTCCAAAGATGCACAAAACAACCCATCTGCACTTGCCCATCCTATGCTACTACCAACCATATGTACCTCAAAGTTCCCCAGGAAGTGATAGTTGACACATGTTGGAAGTTTCCTTGATTTCTCCCCAAATATAAATAGTACCAGTGAAGCACTTGGCTCTTTACCTGAAAGTCCTCATGTTTGCCTCAAGATGAGCTCATCTTCTTTTTCTTCCATGTAGTGGTAGGTAGTTAAGTGGTACAAGGGATAGAGAACTGGGCCTTAGAGTCCAGAAAATCTGAGTTCAAATCTGGCTTCAGATATTTACTGGCGGCATGATCCTAAGCGAGTCACTTAACATCTCTTTGCCTTAGTTTCCTCATCTGTAAAATGGGGATAATAATAGCACCTACCTTCCAGAGTTGTTGTGAGGATCACATGATATGATAATTCTACATAATAATAAATAAACAATTCTAAAGTGCGTCACACATAGTAAGAGCTATATCAATGTTAAATATTGTTATTGTTCTTAGCAGTAGTAGCCATAATAGAAGTGATAAAATTAGTAAATGATAACTGTTATAATATAATAACTTAGGGCTTAAAAAGCATTTTCCTTGCAGAGACAGTATGAAGCAGATTGTGTAACTTTTATTTTCTTACTTTGCACCAGAGAGAACAGGGGCACAGAGAAGTCATGGCACTTGCCCCTCACTATATAAACCATACCGTGCTGAAAAAGACATATAGTAAAATAGAAAGGGCTAGATTTGGAGTCAGAAAATCTTAATTTAATCCTCACATCTGCTACATATTCAATGCATACCTTTTGGGAAATACTTTGGTTTGATTATTCTTGGACTTAATTTCTCCTTATGTCAAATAAGAGTGTTACATTAAACAATTTCTCCTAGGTCTAAATATATTAATGCAACGTATAGGATGATAGAGTTAAAATTGTATCTTTGATATTATTGCATCTAATTCTATTATTTTACAGGTGACTGACTGAGGCTCAGTGAACCATTGACACAGAGCTGCAAGGCATCCCAGAATTCTATCTATTCCAAACCCTTCATTTTAGACAAAAGATAACTAAGGTCTAAAAAAGAACTTGCCTAAAGTCACATAGGTTGTAGTGATCAGAAACAAGATTTGAATTTGGTGTTCTAACACCAGAACTAGGGCTCTTTTTACTATATCATCACCTTTAAGACAGTGGCAGAGATATGACTCAAACTCAGAACTCAGATCATTTGAATGCATGTCCAATCTGTCTGCATCTCCCTGAGCTTAGTGTACTTCCAAGCTGAAGGCAGTCAAGGACAAAAGGATCAATTTCTCTTGGATCCTCCTAGTGTAATATTAATTACCTATGTGGGCGCGAAGCCCTCAGGGTACTAAGGGGAGTTGCTAAGACCAGAGCCAATAGTAGGCACCTAAGTTCTGGTCACTCAGATGATGTTTGATGATGTCTAAAGAGTGTATAAAAAGAGAGAACAGAGTTGTCTGCTTCAGGCTCTCACTCCTGGAGGAATGTTGGTGTGAGACTCTGGGCAGCTGCTCTAAGAGCCTCCCGGCTCATCAACCCACACGTTGATGGTTTCTTGGTAACTATGTATCGTGATCTGGTCTGTTTATATTGTGTTTGTTTGTAACTTGTTTGTATTTGCTCTGAAGTTCAGATTGCTGGCTTTTCCTCCTGAACTAAGTGAGTTTATGTGTATATGTTGGATTAAAATGAGATTGTTAACCTCTTAACATTACTTTCCTTAGTAAAGCAGATCAAAAGAATCTGTGCTGGCAGAGTTCTTGATGTTGGGCTTGGGTTGGTCTTTCACCCCCACAGCAGCTGCCTGCCGAATTGTTGCAACACCTAGGCAGAATGGAGTCTACTGTCTGATGTTTATGCATCTATATCTATCTATATGAATGTAATATTCTATACAATTCTATAAATTCCATAAAGTATTTTCTATAAAGTAAGAGGTTCTCTAATTCTTTCCATACCAATCCCCTCCCTAAACCCCTGTCCCCTCTGCATTAAAATCTTAGTTGCATCAAAGGTGCTCTTAGTTTCATTCACTTGCAGTTTCATCAACCAAGTAGAGAAAAATCATCAGTTGAAATTCAGCCTGAGATGACAGCCAATTCATTTTTGCACTCAAATTAAGCCACATGTGTTTTTGCTGAATGAGTAAAAGCCTCCATACACATCAGTCAAATTTGGATTTTGAAAAAAGCTAAGGATGCAGATCCTTCGTTTTATCTCCTTATTTTGTCTTTACTCAAATGTAAGGCTAGGTTACCTGTTCCTCTTGCAAACATATTTAAATTCCTTTGAAATCTTTCATAATCTGTAATAATTTGGTAAAACTATTTTTACATGGCCATGTAAAATACTTTCATATTTTTAGCACTCAGCAGTAGGATGATGAGTCATTAATCACATAATAATTGTTAAGAATCGGTAGGTTTGGGAGCATTTCCCACCATCAACAAACTTCTTAGTTGCCTGAACATGCTATTCATAAAATCCACACATTGAAAACTGAACTACCAAAACTAAAAGACAAACAAAACAAAACATACAAACAGAAAGCACCCCTTCCCAAAAAATCCCTGCCCTGCCTGATTTCCTCCTGTTGTCATTAATGCTTGTTGTTGTTCTGTTGTTTCAGTCCTGTCCAACTCTTTATGACCTCATTTGGGATTTTCCTGGCAAAGATACTGTAGTGCTCTCCCATTTCCTTCTCCAGTTCACTTCACAAGTGAGGAAACCGAGGGAGGAAGAGTTAAGTGACTTGTCCATGGTCATACAGCTAATAAGTGTCTGATGCCAGATTTGAACTCATCTTTCTGACTCCAGACCTGGCACCTAGCTGCTTTATTATATGTATTTATACATACTTGGTAACTGGATTCTTACAAGCAAGTCAAAGTTAGAAAGTGATATTTTAAAATTTTAATATACTTAAAAGGAGCAGCAAGATCTGTGTAATGAAGATTTGTAGTTTTATAAAAAAATTATCTTTTCTACTCTGTATATGGAAGTGGTCATTTTATTTAGTGTTTGCTAAGTTTCAAATAAAATTTTTAAAAAGGAAATTGGAATCACAGTTGTCTTTTCCATTTCCTTTATCCATTATGTTTAGTCACCAAGACCTATGACTTCTGCCTTTTCAAAATATTACTTATATCCATATTTCTTTTCTATTATCATTACTACCATCTTAGTTAGATCCATTTTACCTCCCATTTGGATTATTCCTGTATCTTTCTAATTTGTCTCCCTCCTTCCAGTCTTACCCATCACCAGTCCATCTTATATCCTGCTAGAAGATGAATCATTGCTAGACTTAAAAATTTTTAACATACCCTCCCTATCTGTAATATCAAGTTCAAATTTGTTAAACTGGTATTTTAAACCCTCCATACCTATGCAGGTCTACCTTTTTTACCTTCTTTTCCATTACCCTTAAAACTGAGCCTTCTGGCCAGCCTAGCTATATTTGTTTTGATATAATTATCTGAATATCTCTTGGTTGCATTATAGAGTAGATAGTGTATGAATCATTGGATTTAAATCTAATCACAAACAATTATTAGCAATGTGACTCTGGGCAATTCACTTAACCCCTTTGTTTTTCTTTCTTCTCCTCTGCAAAATGAGGAGTTGGACTCGATGGCTTCAAAGGTTCCTTCCAAATGTACCTATATGGTCCCCCGGTGCCTTTTAAATTTCTATCTCTGAGCCTTTGCTCACAAAATTTTCTGCTTCCCAAAATGCAGCCTCTTCTCTGTTTATCCAAACCATTCTCAGTGGCCCAACCCAAGTCCAATATTACACAGGGATCTTTTTTCATCCTCAAATTCTTTTTTTTTTAATTTTTTTTTTTTATTTTTAGTTTACCACACGCGGTTCTACATAATTTTGAGTTCCAGATTTTTTCCCCTCCCTCCCCCCTCCCTCCCCAAGACGACATGGAAGCTCATATAACTACCATGTATAACTTTGCATTGAATTAATTTATACACTAGTCAAGTTGTGGAGAATAATTATGACCAATGGAATGAGTCATGAGAAAGAAGAGACAGAACCAAAAAAAAACCACAAGAACAAAAACAAAAGGGAAGAATAAAGGCGAACATGTAGTGTGCCTCAATCTACATTCAAACTTCACAGTTCTTTCTCTGGATGTAGATAGCACTCTCCATCGTGAGTCCCCTGGAGTTGTCCTTGCACCTTGCATTGCTGAGAAGAGTGAAGTCTGTCAGAGTTGGTCCTCATGGAATCCATATATCTGTGGTTGTGTGTAATGTTCTCCTGGTTCTGCTCTGCTCACTCAGCATTATGTCGTGTAGGTTTTTCCAGGTTGTTACAAAGTCTGTATCATCCCCATTTCTTATGGCACAATAGTATTCCATTACCTTCATATACCACAGCTTGTTCAGCCATTCCCCAATTGATGGGCATCCCTTTGATTTCCAATTCTTGGCTACAACAAAGAGAGCCACTATAAATATCCTTGTACATATGGGTCCCTTTCCCTCTTGTGTGATTTCTTTGGGATACAACCCTAGAAGTGGTATTGCTGGGTCAAAGGGTATGAACATTCCTATGGCCCTTTGGACATAGTTCCAAATTACTCTCCAAAATGGCTGGATCATCTCACAACTCCACCAGCAATGTAACAATGTTCCAATTTTCCCACATCCTCTCCAGCATTTGTCATCCTCCTGCTTTGTTATTTTAGCCAATCTTACAGGAGAGATGTTGTATCTAAGAGTTGTTTTGATTTGCATTTCTCTAATCAGTGGTGATACAGAGCATTTTTTCATATGCCTATAGATAGCTTTAATTTCTTCCTCTGAAAACTGCCTGTTCATATCCTTTGACCATTTCTCAAATGGGGAATGGCTTGTATTCCTATATATTTGGCTCAGTTCCCTGTATATTTTAGAAATGAGGCCTTTATCAGAGATACTAGTTGCAAAGATTTTCTCCCAATTTTCTGCTTCCCTTCTAATTTTTGTTCATTGGCTTTTTTTTTGTACAAAAACCTTTCAATTTAACATAATCAAAATTATCCATTTTGCATTTTGTAATGCTCTCTATCTCTTGTTGGGTCATGAAATCCTCAAGTTCTACAGCAATGGAATATTCTCTCTTTTATCGTATATAACTACAATATATTTAATTGCCATATATATTATATTTATTCTACTTACATACAGGTATGTATATATGTTTAAGAAATTTACACATTTATTATGCATGACTTTCAAAGACAGTATGTGTATATTATCTTATCCAATAAAATATAAGCTCCTTGAAATTTGACATTGTTTCTTTTGTCTTTTTATCCCTAGTGTTTGGCACTTAGCAAGTGTTTAATACATGCTTGAATATGAATTTTATTGAATGCATTGTTAGTTATCTTTTCATGAGGTTATATATTTCCTCCTCAATTGTTGCCAAGGACTGTATGCCATGATATTTATAATGAGACTCTATCCATATTATGTAACATGCTGACTGAATTGATACTTTACTTAGCATTTTACAGGTTTAATGTTTACTTTGATGGGTGTATGAGCCCAACTTGTGTGTGGTATTTCAAATTGAATAGAAAAAATTCTCATCCATGTACAGTTTTTCCAATGTATCTTTTTTCATTGTCCTTCCACAAGTCCTCCATGAGAGGTCCACCTCATTTGTAAGGGACCTTCATCCAGATCCAATGATGTTGCATGGATATCAGTGGAATATGGGAACTGTCCATTGCTTATCTAAGTCTACAACCAGCTCAACCCTTTTTTGCCTTTCTCTCTGATGACACAGAAGAAAGGAGGGGCAGCAGTATGCCTAACCTAAAGGATATGCGTAGCCATATCCAGAGCTTATGGTAGGCATTTAATGAATGGTTTTTGATTGATTGACACTAAGTATATATCTTTCCTTTACAGACTGAATGTGAACAATCCACTATGCATGGAGAGAGATGTGAATAGATCAACAAATCTTTAAACTCAGTCACCCTTAGCAAGTTCTCAGGGGTGAGCCTCCTGACTAATATCAGCAGGCAAATGCCATTGGGTAAGGTGAACAGTGTCCAGTCTTCTCATACCTGCTAGTGGTTTGTACTTAAGATACTGTTCACCTTACCCAGTGGCTAAAGAGGAATTGGCAAAAGGAAACACAATTTAAAGCATATTTCTTGTTTATTCTGCCTCTGTATTGGTTCTCACATGGCAGTGTTGAATATTCCTCAATGGGGCTCTGAGCATGCTTGCCAATAACTCAGAGTGATGGAGAAAAAAGAAACAGTGAGACAAGAGGTGAGAAAGAAAACATTTGTTTTCACACTCACCTTCTCACTACACTTGCCATCTTCTCATCTTGAGAATGAGAAGTAGTCTCAAGCGTTCCTGAATCCCTTCTGTTCCTAGCATCCATCATCCTCTGTTCCCCTCTGTGAATATATCAACACAGATAGGATGCTTTGCTGGAGCTGTAAGTTTAAAGCATTATTCTGATTTAGAAATGCCATGATGTGAATCTGCCAATCCCACACCCTATTCTGCTGAATTTTGGAATTCTTCAAGAATATTATATTGTCAGATGTTAGCATGAAAGTATTGTCAGATTTTCTATACATGCTGAATTACAGAATCAAAGAATATAAGAGTTGATAGGGATGTTGTAGGGCATTTGTAGTAACTCAAATGTGAACAGGTATCTCCTCTATTGTATATACAACAAGTGGCTATTCAATTATTGCTTAAAAACTTCTATTAAAAGGGACCCACTATTTCCCAGGGAAGTCAATTCCACTTTTGAATAACTCATTGTTAGGAAGACTTTCCTTTTCCTAATATCTATCTGAAATCTGGCTCTTTGAAACTCCGTCTCACCCCTAGTGCAACCCACTTGGGCCAAGAAGAATAAGTCTAATCCTTCCACATGAAAGCCCTTCAAATACCCAGAAATAGCTATCAGGGTCTCCAACCCCCCAGTCTTCTCTTCTCCAAACTAACTATTCATAGTTTCTTTGGTGGATTCTCCCACATTAAGATCCTAAGACTTTCCTTCTTTTTGATTGTTTTCCTTTGCTGTCAATTTATCAATATTCTTCCCTCTTTCACTGTTGTTATCTATGACACCACCTTGTTTGAGTCTTTGGTTTTATTTTTAACTCTTCTTCATCACCATCTGAACAGGAGGCTGGGAGGACCAATCATGATTTGCAGCCTCATAGCCATCATGAGGAGACAGGCGAAGGGGAAGGGAATAAGTATTTATATAGCACCTACTTTGTGCCAGACATTGTGCTAAGCTCTTTAAAAGTATTTTCTCATTGGATCTTCACAACACTGAGATTTGATGCTGTTATTCTTATATTACAGTTGAGGAAATTGAGTTTAAATCACATATCTAATAAGTGCCTGAGGACAAATTTCAAGTCTTCCTGATTTCAGGCCCAGTGTTCTCCCCACTGTGCCACCTAAGAGGCGCCATGTGCCATGTGACTACTGCCGCCACTTTGGCCACCGTCTCTCATCAGAATGCAATATAGGCACTAAACTCAATGATCCTGAGCCCCAAAACCTAGAAAGAGGCATTGCTTCTAGCTAGTTTCCATAACATAATCATTGCAAGCAAACCCTGTGGAGATGCAGCCTAGCAACTGGTCTTGCAGGTAGTATAGACAATTTTATCAAAAACCCAGAAAAGAAAGTTCTTACCATCAAAAGTCCTTAGCACTATCAAATGTCAAAGTATTCATCCTCAGAAACTATCCAATTTTATCAGTAGAAAGGGCATTAAAGAAGAGTCATTAGGATCTATTTCACTACTGTACTCTAAGGACCTTTCTATCTGATTTACAGACACCTTCCATATGTGTGGTCTTCTCCATTAAAATGTGACCTCTTGGAGAGCAGGAACATCCATTATACTTTCTAGCCATCTCTATACCATGTTGCCAAATGTATAATTTCTTCCTCACCTTCCACCCCTCCTCTATGGTGTCTTACTCCTGACCCAAATAGAGTCCAAAGTCCTTGACACTAGGTCTATCTTGTTTTCTTGTGCTTGTATCTCTGTTAATTAGCATAGTGCCTAAAACATAGATAAAGCATTTTTTAAGCATTTAGAAACTGTCAGTCTGTCTTCTTCAGTAATGACCTTTCATCTCTCAGATCTTATGTGCCACTTTGCTGACACACTCTCATGCATTTATTATGCATTAATTTGAAGTACAATTATTTGTGAAACTAGTGATGAATTTCCTGGCTTACCAAAATGAAAAGCTTCCTAAAATGAATTATCCCAAAGTGGAATGGGTTTCCATGGGAGGCAGTGTGTCCCAGCTTGTGAGAACCCTTTACTCTTTACAGGGTCCTTTGTTGGCTTACTGTTAGAGGGGATTCTTATTCATGCATGGGTTGACCAAGAAAGTCTCTAAGGTCGCTTATAACACAGATTCTGAGTAGGAGGTGCTTTGACACAGTTGTGCACATTCTGCAGCTACTAGTCAGGGAAGAATTAATAAAGGCTGGTATTTTGACCCTAGCCATGGAATCTGTGGCAATTATGAATTTAGATTGGCAATGGTTTATTAATAAAGACCTGGGGGAACTAATTACTACTGAAAGTGACAGAATATATTTTGTCCATTGTATTATGCAATGGTTGTATAACATAGGAAAAAAATGTGTTATCTTTGAACCATTCACATGCAATTTAAAATGTTTATCTTAAAATTGAGTTTTATGAAACTTATAAACTACATTTTTGAATCTATGCTTTCTTTAAAGAAATAACATTCAACACAAATCTGTTTAGTGCCTACCATCTGTACAAAGTGAGAGGTAGCATGGTAGAATGAATAGAGAACAGGTCTAGAAGCCAGGGAGACCAGGGTTCAGAATACTGGCTTGGTATTGCCCAGAATCCTGGGCAAGGTATTTAATATCTTACTGATATTAAAGGTGGTGCAGGGATGGCAC
Organism: Trichosurus vulpecula; assembly: GCF_011100635.1. Classification (NCBI taxonomy): domain Eukaryota; kingdom Metazoa; phylum Chordata; class Mammalia; order Diprotodontia; family Phalangeridae; genus Trichosurus; species Trichosurus vulpecula. Next base: position 15,920,204 of record NC_050578.1, read on the forward strand.
CATCTTGCATTGTTTGAGTTTCCTAAGCTAGGAATTCCCAATAACAAAGAAACAAACAAACAAAAAATCAGAGGTCCACTCCCTTTCCCTCAGGGAAGCTAACACAAAGAGGAAAAATGTAGTGGATATCAGATCATGCTTGAAATAAAAAAATAAAAATAAATGGGCTGAAGTCTTACCTTGGTATGTGCTAGCTGTGTGATCTTGAACAAATCATTTCAGCTTTTAGTACCAGTGAAAGGAAAAAAAGAAAGAGAGAAAGGAAGGAAAGGAAAGAAGGGAGGCAATGAAAGAAAAAAGAGGAAAACAGAGAAAGAAAGAGAAAAGAAAAAGGAATACACTTTATAAAGAGCTTAGAATATACAAAACACTGTGCTGGGTGCTGTGACTATAAATCAAGACAAACCCTGCTCTCAATGACCTCATTATAATGGCAAAAGTGTGGGGTCCATATAGGAGCTTTCAGCAAGTCAGATCAAAAGGCCCAATAGATATTCTAGAGCCCCAGGGCAAAATAGAAATTGAAAGAATCCATCGATCGCCTCCTCAAATAGATCCCAAAAAGAAATCTCCTAGGAATATTGTCGCCAAATTCCAGAGCTCCCAGATCAAGGAGAAAATACTGCAAGCAGCCAGAAAGAAACAATTTGAGTATTGTGGAAACACAATCAGAATAACCCAAGACCTGGCAGCTTCTACATTAAGAGATCGAAGGGCTTGGAATGCGATATTCTGGAGGTCAATGGAGCTAGGATTAAAACCTAGAATCAACTACCCAGCAAAACTGAGTATCATGCTCCAAGGCAAAATATGGATTTTCAATAAAATAGAGGACTTTCAAGCTTTCTTAGTGAAAAGACCAGAACTGAATACAAAATTTGACTTTCAAACACAAGAATCAAGAGAAGCATGAAAAGGTAATTGCAAGGGACTTACTAAAGTTGAACTGTTTTGTTTACATTCCTACATGGAAAGATGACATGTATGATTCATGAGACCTCAGTATTAGGGTAGCTGAAGGGAATATGCATATATATATATATGTTTATGTATATATATAGGTGAATGTGTATGTATGTATATATCTATGTGTATATGTATGTATGTATATATCTATGTGTATATGTATGTGTATATATATATATATATGTGTATATATATATATATGTATGAGAGAGCAGACACGGTGAGTTGAAGATGAAGGGAAGATATCTAAAAGAAATAAAATGAAATTAAGGGATGAGAGAGCAACATACTGAGAGAGGGAGATAGGGAGAGATAGAATGGGATGGATTATCTCGCATAAAGGTGGAAAGAGGAAGCAGTTCTGTGGGAGGAGGGGAGAGGGCAGGTGAGGGGGGAGTGAGTGAACCTTGCTCTCATCAGATTTGGCCTGAGGAGGGAATACCATACATACGCTGTTGGGTATCTTACCCCACAGGAAAGAAGAGGGAGGAAGATAAAAAAAATAAAAGGGGGGGATGAGGGAGGGGAGGGCAGATGGGGGTGGAGGTAATCAAAACAAACACTTTGGAAAGGGGATAGGGTCAAGGGAGAAAATTCAATAAAGTGGGATGGGTTGGGAAGGAGCAAACTGAAGTTAGTCTTTCACAATATGAGTAGTGTGGAAGGGTGATACATAATGATACACATGTGGCCTAGGTTGAATTGCTCAACTTCTTAGGGAGGGTGGGTGGGAAGGGAAGAGGGGAGAGAATTTGGAACTAAAAGTTTTAAAAACAGATGTTCAAAAACAAAAAAAAAGTTTTTGCATGCAACTGAAAAATAAGATACACAGGCAATGGGGCGTAGAAATTTATCTTGCCCTACAAGAAAGGAAGGGAAAAGGGGATGAGAGGGGAGGAGGGTGATAGAGGGGAGGGCTGACTGGGGAACAGGGCAACCAGAATATATGCAATCTTGGAGTGGGGGGGAAGGTAGAAATGGGGAGAAAATTTGTAATTCAAACTGTTGTGAAAATCAATGCTGAAAACCAAATATGTTAAATAAATAAATTTAAATTAAATTTAAAAAAAGGCCCAATAGATCTTCAGATACAATGGCAAAACACTTGTTAATGTATCTTCTATAGTGTTGTTTCCACCAGCAAATCAGTATCCTTTATAAGTGCTGAACTATTGAATACTGCCAAGGACTTTGATACTGAGAGATTCCTTTTTCTAGCCTTTAGGAGCTGTGGGTACTGGGGAGGGCTGCAGCATCCCCAGAAGTGGATACAAGGTCCCATTTTTGCAAGTATTGCTCTACTGGAGCTTGGCTGATGGGATGGACTAAAAGCAATGATAGCACCACAAGGTCAAAAGAGAAGTGATTTTCCAGTTAGTTTGACCTGCTGCTCTTTCTCTCAGAGACTTTAGCTAGGCTGGGTTTCCTGCCTTCTCAATGTTGGTCAGTTTTAGTGGTGATGGAGTTGGTGGGTTCTTTCTTCCCAGTGGTTTCTCTCCTTTTTGGTGGCTATAGATGCTGAACCTCTATGACTACAAGTTGAATCTGAATTTTTGTCGGAGGTTTTCATGCATAATGTTCCCCCTCCTAATGAAATCATAATCTGAACAGTAAAAGATAATGTGAGGGGTAGCTAGCTGGGGTAGTCTTGCACTGGCCCTGGAATTAGGAGGACCTGAGTTCAAATGTGGCCTCAGAGACTTACTATCTATGTTACCTTAGCAAGTCATTTAACCCTGATTGCCTATGGGGTGAAAAAGTAATGTGAAATTTGCTTTTGCTATATGCTTTATATCATATGTTAATGCAATAAAATCACTCTTTACATAATTCAAGAAAAGAAATATCATTCAGATATGAAATGAAAATGTGAGATCATATATTCATTTATTCATAAAGTAATTATTAAATATCTACTATAGCACTATGTGTGGCAGGGGCAAAAGATTCTTAAGTACTTCAATGTTTTCCATAACTGATATATTTATAATTCAATTATATATATATATATATATATATATATATATATATATATATATATATATATATGGAGAGAGAGAGAGAGAGAGAGAGAGAGAGAGAGAGAGAGAGAGAGAGAGGCAAATTTTATTTTTGGAATTTTGTAACTGCAAGTGAATCCTACCATAGTCTGGTAAATGAGTCAATATTGCTTGCTACATAGAATATATGCGTATGTGTGTATATATAAATAAATATATATATACACATATATAGTATATATGTATATACACATACACACATATATACACACTATATATGTGTATATATACACACACATACACATATATGTATATATGCACCCATATATATCTATGTATGGTGTGTATATATAATACATATTTCATATGTATATACAATAGGTATATATGTATATATAAACAGTTTTATGAATTCTCATAATAATAAGTAAGGTCTCTTTTAGTTCTTTGCATACTGGAAGGTTATTTCCACATTCCTATGGCATCTGAGTCAGTATTGATATGTAGAACCTCAAGGATGGCAGGAAAAACAACCTAAGACCAGCTTCCTGATACTTTCCATATAATTTTAGAAGCTAAATTCCCTGGTAAGATTCGTGACTATATCAAATGGCTAGTACCCTGTAAGAATCAAGAGTTTTTTGCTTGATTCCACCCCCCAAAACAGGTGAGGTCAACTCCCTTTCTGCTCAATAGTCAATTTATAGATAAATATCTACCTGGACCCAGCTGGCTTTATAAAACCTGGCATCATAGATAGTATCTTCCACATTCCTCTTATTTTTTTGGTTACTCTTATTGTTTTTTTCTTTGCTTCTGAAGAAGACTGATAGATAACATCATGACGGCGATGTCTTGGCTTGTGTATGAAATGGACTCAAGTGAGGCAGAGCTGTGCGGTATCATCAGCCTCAGTCTCTCCTCTGCAGTCATCAAAGTCCAGTGGCAGCAAAAGTCAAGATGACTGGTGATGGCCTGGGATACAGTGGATAACCTTGGCCTTTCTGAATTAAGGTCTTTCCCATACATTAGTTACGGGAATGCAGTGCCCATTCAGTGACTAAGAACTAGGAAAGAATGGAGACAAAACATGGCTTAATTTACCACTTACTGTCTATCCTTGTTTAAAACCAGTGAACATTCCAATCTCATGTTTTCAACACCCAAACCAATTAATACAATGAAAGATCAGAAACTGGAGGTGACTGATAATGTTAGCCCCTACAATAACCATCCTAGAAGCTTCAAAAAGGAAGAAGCATCTATACCACGCTCTAAGAAGTAAACTAGTCTAAGAACACTATAGACTGGATACCACAGACCATGATGGGGCTTTTAAGATATAAAAAAAGGGAGGTAGGGAAACTATCTTTATAGATGACTCATTACTCCACTCTAGAGGCTGATTTTCAGACCTATAGGTTCTCTTTATTTTCTCTAGCCAGATGTAAGGAATATTCTTTAATATATTTCTTTTGGACACAAAGGGCTTATGTATGGATTTTCTTTTTCCTTACCTAGAGTGGATACTGGGATGATACATAATCACTGATTTGAAAAGGTATTTGCCACAAAAATGAAGGAATTGAAATGTGCAGGAGAAACTGATCACATCTCTCCCTTAATTTTAAACTCTTTGAATTCCAATCCTTTAGTCTAATTGTTTCAGTGAGTAGTCTAAAGTTATTGTGCTAGGTGATGAGGATATACAAAAGAAACAGAAAACAGAGCTCCTATCAACAAGTTGGGGGAATTTTAAATAATTATCAAAATCAGTATGTGACCCAGTGGAAAGATGAATGAGACCCTTATATATAAATATGCCCATACACCCATATAAATACATACACATGCTCACACAATCCATACTTCAAAATAGAATCTGGAATGGGTTTTTAAACGATATAAAACTGGTCAATGAGGACAAAAAAGAAAACACAATGCAATTTCAAGGAAAGCAGATATTATTTTGTACTTGGGAGTCATTCATACATTTCAGAAATATTTTTGAGGACCTAATATGTGCAAAGTGGTATGCTACGATTATTACAGTTGAACAATGAATTCACCTGTGAATTTTCTGGCAGCTAAAGCACAAAAGGGAAACTTTAATACAAGTAGATTACGTTGACGTAGTGTAATCATAGAATAAGAGAAGTAATGTGGAATAGAGAATAGTCTACCCTAGAACTGAGAAAACCTCAATTTGATTTTTGCTTCAGAAAAGTGCTAGTTGTATAATGCTGGGCAAGTTATTTAAAATACCAGTGCCTCCAGAAAACTCTCTAAGATGGTAAGTATCAAATGAAGCTGAGCTACCACAGACCTCTCACTAAAATGCCAAATTAATATATGTTGTCTATGGCTTCAGTAAAAACCTAATGTTGGACAGCCCTGACCTAACTTTCATGAGGGTAGTCAGTTAGTCAATGAGCATTTATTAAGCGCCAACTATATGCTAAGCACTGGGAAAACAAAGACAAAAGAGAGTCTTTGCTTTCCAGGACATCACAGTATAAAAAGGAAGACAGCATGCAAGTGATTATGTACAGACAAGATATGCACAGATAAGTCAAGGTTACATATTTCTTTTTAAAAGGCACTAGTATTAAGGGGGAGATTAGAAAAGATTCCTTGCAAAATATAAGACTTTACTTGGGACATGAAAGAAGTGAAGAGAAGCATCTAGGAAGCAGAGACTGAGAGGGAAAAACATTCAGGCATATGAGACAGCCAATGACATTGCCCAGAGTCATGATATCCAGCATCACTGGGTTGCAGATCATGTGGTGGTAGTGGGAGGTATGAGGTATAAGAAGAATAAAATGATAGAAAGGACCAGGATATGAAAAGATTTTTAAGCCAAAGAAAAGATTTTATCTTCCTGGAGGCAATAGTGAGCCACTAGAGTTTATTGAATAGGGAGGCGCCATTATTTGAATTATGCCTCTTGACAGCTTATTGGACGATGGACTGGAAGGAAGGGAGACCATTCAGCAACCAGTTTCAATAGTCCAGATGATGAAATTCTGCACTGATATGGCATCAAAATCAAATTAGAAAAGAAAGTAAACACAAAAGATGTTATTATGGTAGAAACAACAGTACTGGCAACTGACTGGATCGGGGTGGTAAAAGTGAACAAGGATTCAAGGATAATGCCTAGGTTATGAGTTTGTAGAAATGTGAGGATAGTGGTATATTTTTTTGATATTTTTTATTTTTAATTTACTATACTCTGTCCAACATAATTTTGAGTTCCAGATTTTATTCTCCCCACCTCCCTCCCCAAGACAGTGTGGAATTTGATATATCTTCTACATATAAATCACATTGAACTTATTTACACAATAGTCAAGTTGTAAAGAAGAATTATGACCAATGGAATGAATCATGAGAAAGAAGAAACAAAACCAATGGAATGGATTATGAGAAAGAAGAAACAGAACCAAAAAAACCCCAAAAACAAAGGGAAAAAAAGGTGAGAATAAAGTGTGGCTCAATCTGCATTCAGACTCCACAGTTCTTCCTCTGGATGCAGATAGCACTCTCCATCATGAGTCCTTTGGAGTTGTCTTTGCACCTTGTACTTTGCTAAGAGCAAAGTCTGTGAGGGTTAGTCATCACAGAATCAATATATCTGTGGTTGTGTATAATGTTTTCCTGGTTCTGCTCCGCTCGCTCAGCATTATAGTGTGTAGGTTTTTCCAGGTTATTTTGAAGTCCATATCATCCATGTTTCTTATAGCACAATAGTATTCCATTGCCTTCGTACACCACAGTTTGTTCAGCCATTCCCCAATTGATGGGCATCCCCTTGATTTCCAATTCTTTGCTACTACAAAAAAGTCTTTCTAAATATTTTTGTAAATATAGGTCCTTTTCCCACTTGTGTGATCTCTTTGGGATACAACCCTAGAAGTGGTATTGCTTGGTCAAAAGGTATGAACATTTTTATATCCCTTTGGGCATAGGTCCAAATTGTTCACCAGAATGGCTTGATAAGTTCACAACTCCACTAGCAATGTAACAATATTCCAATTTTCCCACGTCCTCTCCAGCATTTATCATTTTCCTGTTTTGTCATTTTAGCCAATCAGAGAGGAAAGATGTTGTACCTAAGAGTTGTTTTGATTTACATTTCTCTAATCAGTAGTGATTTGGAGCATTTTTCATATGCCTATAGATATATTTAATTTCTTCCTCTGAAAATGGCCTGTTCATATCCTTTGACCATTTCTCAATTGGGAAATGAATTGTATTCCTATAAATTTGGCTCAGTTCCCTGTATATTTTAGAGATGAAGCCTTTATCAGAGACACTAGTTGTAAAGATTTTCTCCCAATTTTCTGCTTCCCTCCTAATCTTTGTTGCATTGGCTATTTTATACAAAAACATTTAAATTTAACATAATCAAAACTATCTATTTTGCATTTTGTAACTTTCTCTATCTCGTGTTGTATCATGAATTCTTTTCTTTTCCATAAATCTGATAGGTAAACTATTCCTTGCTCTCCCAAATTGCTTATAGCATCAGCCTTTATTACTAAATCATGAAACCATTTTGACTTTATTTTGGTATACGGTGTAAGATATTGGTATATTTCCAGTTTCTGTCCTACCATTTTTTCCAATTTTACCAGCAGTTTTTGTGAAATAGTGAAATATTAGCCCAGAAGTTGGATACTTTGGGTTTATCAAAGAGTAGATTGCTACAGTCATTGACTACTGCATCTTGTGTACCTACCCTATTCCACAGATTCACTGATCTGTTTCTTATCCAGTATCAAGTAGTTTTGATGGCTGCTGCTTTGTAGTACAGGTTAATATCAGGTATGGCTAGTCCATCTTCCCTAGCATTTCTTTTCATTAATTCCCTAGATATTCTAGACCTCTTGTTCCTCCAGGTGAGTTTTTTTATTATTTTATCCAGCTCTGTAAAATAAATTTTTGGTAGTTTGATTGGTATTGCACTGAATAGATAGATTAATTTAGGTAAAATTGTCATTTTTATTATATTAGCTTGGCCTAACAATGAGCATCAGATATTTTCCCATTTATTTAGATCTGACTTAATTTCATGAAAAGTGTTTCATAATTATATTCATAGAGGCCCTGGATTTGTCTTGGAAGATAGACCCCCAAATATTTTATAGTGTCTACAGTAACTTTGAATGGAATTTTTCTTTCTCTATCTCTTACTGTTAGGCTTTGTTAGTAATGTATAGGAATGCTGAGGATTTGTGTGGGTTTATTGTATATCCTGCAACTTCGCCAAAGTTGTTTATTGTTTCAAGTAGTTTTTTACTTGATTCTGTAGGATTCTCTAAGTAAGTCATCATGTCATTTGCAAATAGTGATAATTTAGTTTCTTCTTTGCCTATTCTAATTACTTCAGTTTCTTTTTCTTCTCTTATTGCCATAGCTAATATTTCTAGTACCAAATTGAATAATAGGGGTGATAATGGACATCCTTGTTTCACCCCTGATGTGATTGGGAATGAATATAACTTATACCCATTATAAATAATGCTTTTTAATGGTTTTGGGTAGATGCTCTTTATAATTGTAAGGAAGGCTCCATTTATTCCTATGCTTTCTAGTGTTTTTAATAGGAATGGGTGTTGTATTCTGCCAAAGGCTTTTTCTGCATCTATTAAGATGATCATATGGTTTCTGCTAGTTTTGTCGTTGATATGTTCAGTTATGCTGATAATTTTCCTAATATTGAACCAGCCTTGCATTCCTGGAATAAATCCTACCTAATCATAGTGTATTATTCTTCTGATAAGTTGCTGCCATCTTTTTGCTAATATTTTATTTAAAATTTTTGCATTATTATTCATTAGGGAAATTAGTCTACAATTTTCTTTCTCTGTTTTTACTCTTTGTGGTTTGGGTATTAGTACCATATTTGTGTCATAAAAATAATTTGGTAGGACTCCTTCTTCACCTATTTCCTCAGTCTATAAAGTATAGGAATTAATTATTCTTTAAATGTTTTTTTTAATTCACATGTAAACCCAGCTGGCCCTGGAGATTTTTTGCGAAGGAGTTCATTGATGGCTTGCTAAAATTCTTTTTCTGAGATGGAGTTATTAAGGAATTTTACATCCTCTTCTGTTAACCTGGGCAGTTTATATTTTTGTAGACATTTATCCGTATCGCTAAGGTTGTCAAATGTATGGGCATACAATTGGGGAAAATAATTTCTAATTATTATTTTGATTTCCTCTCCACTAGTGGTGAATTCACCCTTTTCATTTTTGATACTGGTAATTTGATTTCCCCCCTTTTTTTCTAATCAAACTGACCAATAGTTTATCAATTTCATTGGTTTTTTCATAAAACCAGTTTTAGTTTTATTTATTAATTTAATAGTTTTCCTTATTTCAATTTTATTAATCACTCCTTTGATTTTCAGTATTTCTGATTTGGTATTTAATTGTGGGGTTTTCAATTTGTTCTTTTTCTAGCTTTTTCAGTTGCATGCCCAATTCATTCATCTCCTTTTTCTCTATTTTATTCATGTAAGCATTTAGAGACATAAAACTTTCCCTAAGAACTGCTTTTGTTGCATCCCATAAGTTTTGGTATGCTGTCTCATTATTGTCATTCTCTTGAGTGAAGTTATTAATTGTTTCTGTGATTCATTCTTTGGCCCACTCACTCTTTAGAATTAGATTATTTAGTTTCCAATTAATTTTTAGCTTATTTTCCATGGTTCTTTATTACAAATAATTTTTATTGCATCATGATCTGAAAAGTATGCTTTGACTACTTCTGCCTTTCTGCACTGGATTGTGATGTTTTTATGCCCTAGTACATCGTCAATGTTTGAGTATGTGCCATGTACCACTGAGAAGAAAGTATATTACTTTTCATCCCCATTAAGTTTCCTCCAGAGGCCTATCATATCTGCCTTTTCTAAAATTCTATTCACCTCCTTACCTTCTTTCTTGTTCATTTTGAGGTTAGATTTATCAAGTTCAGAGAGGGGAAGGTTGAGGTCTCCTTTTGCTGTCTATTTCTTCCTGTACCTCCCCCAACCTCTCCTCTAGGAATTTGCATGCAATACCACTTTGTGCATATATGTTAAACAATGATATTGCTTCAATGTTTATGGTGCCTTTAAGCAGGATATAGTGTCCTTACTTATCTCTTTTAATCAGATATATCTTTGCTTTTGTTTTGTCTGAGATTAGGATTGCTACACCAGCTTTTTTTTTTACTTTAGCTGAAGCATAATATATTTTAGTCCAGCCTTTTAACTTTACCCTGTGTGTATCCCCCTGTTTGAAATGTATTTCTTGTAAACAACATATTGTAGGATTATGGTTTTTAATCCATTCTGCTATCTGCTTCCGTTTTATGGGAGAGTTCATCCCATTCACATTCACAGTTATGATTACTATCTCTTTCTTTCTCTCCATCCTATTTCCCCCCTGTTTATGCTTTTATTTCTCCCTTTCCCCTTCCAATCCTCAACCAAGTTTTGCTTTTGACTACGACCTTCCTCAGTTTACCCTCCTTCTTGATTCCCCTCTCTTATCTTACTCTTTTCCACTTGCTTCTTCTTCCCTCCCTTCTGACTGCCACCTCCCTTTTTTCCCCCTTTCCCCTTCTACTACCTGTAGGACAAGTTAGATTTCTACACTTATCAAGGTATATTACTCCATTCTTGAACCAGATCCAATGAGCCAAAGCTGAAATACTGCTCTTCTCCCTCCCTTCTTTCCCTCTATTGTAATGTATTTTTGTACCTCTTTATTTGATTTCATTTACCCTTTTCTACTACCTCCTTACCTCTTCTCCCAGAATTGTCCCTTTACATCTCTTAATTATGTTTTTATCCTTATATTAGTTATTTTATACAGATATTCACAATCTATGTGTATACCTTTCAATTGTCATAATAACTGTACTATTCTCAAGACTGACATATAAATGTATACTTATACTTAAATTGTCTCTCCTGGATCTATTTTCCAGGTCAGTTGTTTTTCCAATCAGATATTTCACATTTTCTTCTATTTTGTCATTATTTACATTTTGTTTGACTACTTCTTGATGCCTCATAGAGTCATTAGCTTCCACTTGCTCAATTCTAATTTTTAATGAGTTGCTATCTTCGTTTTGCTTATGAGTCTCCTTTTCCAATTGGTTGATTTTACTTTTCAGGGAGTCATTTTCTCTATTTAGTTTCTGATTCTCCATAGCCATTTCACCGATCTTTTTTTTTTTTAAAGCCTTGATTTCATCAGTTTTTTTTTTCATTTTTTTTCCATTTTTTCTTTTACCTCCCTAATTTGGTTTTTAAAATCCTCCTTTAGCAATTCCAACAATGCTTTTTGGGCTTGAGACCAGTTCACATTCCCTTTTGAGGTATCAGATGTGGGTATAGTGTCAATGCTATCCTCTTCTGAATCAGTATTTTGATCATTCCTTTCTCCATAAAAAGAATCAATGGTCCTCAGTTTTTTCATGTTCTTCTTCATGTTGCTTAGGTTTTCGTGGCTTTACAGTGAATTTCTGCTTTTGGGACTCAGGGCTCTCTGTCCCAGGCTTGTTATTCTGGGGATTATGAATCTCGTTACTGACTTTGTATATTATAACCTTCAGTTTCCTGAGGTGTGGGGGAGGGGTCTAGCTGCCTGAAGTCTCCTTTTCCCCTGGGGCTGCTCTCCAGCACTGTTGCTCTTCAGCAATGGTCTCAGCTGTTTGTTGTCTGTGCTGTTGTCTGCCACTTCCCCTGACTGTGCAAAGGTATGTCTGGGCTCCTGATATTGACCCGTGCTGGCTCTGCCCCTTTGGGACTCAGGAACTCCCACTGCTCTGCCACCAAAGCCCCAATTCTATCTCCTCTATTGCAGTGCTTTTCCCAAGAAATTCTCTGGGTCAGGGTGGGGAGGGGGATTAGAGCTGTTTACCTCCCATTCTCCCATTATGTCTCCCAGAAGTTCAAGAAGACGCGTTTCAAACCTTTGGGCTGCAAGCCTCAGGAGTTGATGTCTTACGACTGGTGGCATTGTGCTGCTTCCTCTCATCGCTTCTACAGACTCCCATCCTGTGTTGGGAGGCCTTGGGATCTGCACTGGTTTCAGGCACCCAGCTTTCTCCCAGCCTGGGTTGCAGGCTGGTTTCTACAGCTGCTTCTGCTTCAGTGCTGTCTGGTGCAGCTCCCAATAGTGGTACTTTTCTACAGTAATAATTGGATACAGTTAAAAAGAAATGTAATGAGTTCTGTTTTTTTTTTTTTTTGTATGTTGAGCTGGAGAGGTCTGTAAATCACCTTGTTCAAGTTGTTCATTTGGCAGTTGGAGATGCAGAGATTGTGCCTGTGTATTTCCAATTGTCAAACACAGTTCTTTAGACAAAGTAAAAATGGCTTCTAGATGTATATTGAATGATTTCAACCTCTAACGAGCTCCATGTCCTAGTAAGTAAAATGGAGTTAATAATGATTTTGCTAGCTTACTGGACACAACTTACAGTCCTTCAATGCCTATGATCATCCTGATGTGGCTACTTTCTCCAGTGTCACAAATCACAATGCATCCGTGTTTTATCATCCTGTGCAGTTCTTGTGCATGTCCTCCAATAAAAGATGCAACAATGAGCAAGTCTACCCAGTACGCTTTTCTCCATTCTCTTAACATGATGGGGGTATCAGAGAATCAAACAGGCTATTTCTTGTTCCTCATTAAAGCTACCTGATAGGTTCACCTTTTTTCTGCCTTACATCTAGATGTAATATTTAATGCCAATTCTTGCATTCAACTAATTTCTGAATATATGCTGAAGCCCATTTATTTCCTACCATGTATATCTCTATTGCTATGTGAGAGACCAACAATCCTGATTCTTTGGAGATTATAGTATTCCCTGATTCATAGCTATATAGAATCACTGAAAGAATGCTGGGCTTTAAAAGGTAAGGTTTTTGTTTGTTTATTTTTTTTCTTTCAGTAAGAAGTTTGGCATCATTGTAAGTACCACATAACTTCCTACACAACCCAGACTAATGTCTTTCTCCTATTTTGTTTAAGAGCAATGCAATAATATACTGGCTCAATGACTGAGTATATCATACTCTGGACAATGGCCATTCTTCATCCTTTCAAATTTCCCTGCATGAATTGTTAAGCCAAAAAATGCAATCAACATAGAATTGCTATGAATAAATGAGTTGTCTTCCAAATAGCTCAACAGAAGTGGGCTGCCATTATTCTTGCTTAGATGGAAGGCCATTCTATTTTCAAAAAAGAAATGAGACATGAGAAAATGTATAGATATTACCAATGGATTCCTTATAAAGGTGCTTTTCATCCTTAAGCAAGTATTCAGTTTGCACCCCAGAATTGCACAACACATAAATTAAAGATATTGGCATAGCATTTTAAAGTACTGATGTAGCACTTAATTGTTTTAACAATGAAAGGACCTTTTTATAACTGCTGTAGAACATCTGATTTTTAAAAATAGAACTTCATCCTTACAGAATTTTCAGGATGGGTTGGCTAAAAAATACACGTCAAACAACTAAATTATTTGACCCATCTGAAAGAGTTGTTTGCTATTGTGCATTTAAATGGTAAAACAATGGTTCTAATAAATACTAGCAGTGTAGAAAAACACATGTTACATGTGAATTGGAGCTTTCATAGCATATTCAAATATCATATCTGTAATTTGCCTCAAGTGATTAGAAAAAAATAAAGATCTCATTTACATCATGAAAATACATAAGGCTATAAGTTTCAATGCAAAGGCTAATTGTTTTTTTCTTTCAAAGAATTGCTTTAATAACATCTTAAGTAGCCAGGAACTTCAGGAAAAATTCCATAGATATAGTAAGACAAACACAATAACTAAGTAAGTCTTTCAATGACAAATTATTTGTTTCTACAACTGTATTCATCTTGGCAGTTGCATGTGAAGAGTATTAGCTTGCATTCATAGATTATTTTAACTACAAATTTCTTGACTCAGAACAAACTGATAACCTATATAGAACATACATATTCCTATTTTTTAGTCATAAAAGCTGAGGTGCAGTGAGGTTAATTGATTTGCTCAGGAACATATGGCCAGCTATGGTGGAAGCCAGGATTTAAATTGAGATCTTCTGACTTCACTGCCTGGACTCTTTCTATAACATTGGCCAGGGATATCTAGGAAATAGCAAATCGACTTTTGGGGAACAGAATTAATTTGTATGTAAATATTCATTTACGCATATTCTATTAATATTCCATCATTTTTTCCAAACCTTGAATTACTATAGACTCAAGTAGTTTTCTTGGCAAAAGTTATTTCTGAAACCATAGAGAATTTATAGAAATATGAGTAAACAGTCATTAACTAATATAAAACACAAAATAAGCAGAACCAGGAAAAATATAAACAATAGAGCGGTGGGGTCTCATGATCAATAATGTGGATCATAAGGTGATATGGAAAACTAGACATTTCTCCAATTATTCTAAATTTTCATAACTCCTGCAAATTAAAAAAAATATGTACAAGATGTAAAAGAGTGGAGGAAAGGAAACATAAATTTATGTAGTTCCTACTCTGTACCCAGTGCTGTGATAACAGCTTGACAAAAATTATCTCATTTGAGCTTTTCAACAATCCTGCAAGATAAGTACTGTTATATACATTTTACCGGTGAAGAATTGGAGTCAAAGAGTAGTTAAGGGAATTGCTCAGGGTCACATATCTAGTAAATGTCTAAGGCTGGGTTTGAACTCAGATCTTCCTGACTCCAGGCCCAGTGTTCTATCCACTAGTCTCTCTAGTTGCCTCAAAATAAAATAATTTCAGTTTTCTCCACAGACCAAGACACCAAGAATTCCAAGGAGGTAATATCCTGTTGAATTAACACCAGAGAAAGCCATCCATCATATACTCATCATTGACAAAGCTCTGGCAGGCTGATTTATTGTCTTGTGCTCTTGGATCCATTCAGCAATTTCCTTACCACTGTTGTAGCTTCTGCTAACATCCCTCCATTTTTGGCAGAAACACAAGCAGATCAGTTGTGGAAGGGGTAGAGCTGTAAGAAGGTTCAAGCACACTTTCTCAGTGGTTGCACCATGCTACTATAGCATCACTCATGCATAATAAAGAAAAGAGGGAACTAGAGAAGGGCATTAGCATGTGGTTCTAGTTGCAGCAAGGTGGAGGAAAATGGACTGTCATTCATTTGGAGTCATTTCTGTTCTCTACAGGAAACACTTGGGGCAGAGACTGAGGTAGTGGAAAAGCAAATTTCTCAACAAAGGAAGACTCTGAAACATCTTTGAGGCCCAACCTTAATGGAGTATGGCAACAAATGGGATGGAGTAAAATATTCAGCAAAAAGGGAATATATAGGGGAATATACTAAAATCACCCAAGGACTTAGAAGGGAGAAAACTCAATCAAAACCTTTAATAAAAAATAAATTAATAGGGGAGATAATAAAACAAAAGTGAAGATGACCACCAGGACATCTAATCAAATCCAAACATTTCTTAATATCTATTGTGAGATGAAGAAAATTGAACCAAGACCTGATGAGGCAGATAACTTTGTGAATTTCCAAGAAATCAAACTCTGAATGATCAAAAGGAGAACTAAAAATTTTGATAGCAAAATTTCAACATTTAAAGCACAAATAATTGGCACAATAGGAACATAATTGGATCCATGAGGCACATTCCTTCCTCTCTCCTCTCTCTCTCTCTCTCTCTCTCTCTCTCTCTCTCTCTCTCTTTCTCTTACACACACAGATAGACAGAATAATTGGTTAGAAATTACATTACACAGAATTGAAACACAAACTGGAAGAATGAAAACAAAAATTAATATTAAAATAATATATATTTGAAAAAATATTTTATTTTATTTTAAATACAGGATATATAGAAAAAAATAAGTTGCATATCTAGTCACTATGTTCACTGTTTCAATTGACTTCATTGATTCTTTTTGTTAAGAGAGAAGGTTCAACTTATATCCTTGCAGCAGGTGGTGTGCCTGGAAATGACAGAAATAGGAATCAAATGCACCAATATGTTTTGTTTTCAAAAGCACCCAAAGAGGTTTAGCCTAGAGAAGAGATTTAGTCTGGACATGATGCTGTCCTCAAATATTTAAAGTGTTGTCAAATATAATAAATATCAGACTTTTCTGTTCTTTAAGTCATTAATTATTATTAGTGACTAAAAATTGTAAAGAGGAACATTTAGGTCTGAAGTATAGAAAAACTTCCTAACAATTAGAGCTGTCTCAAAGTGGAATGAGTGCCTTGGGAAGTAGTGAGATCTTTTGCATTAGGGTTCATCAAGCAAAGTCTAAATGACCACATATTAATATCTTTTAAAGGATATTAATTTTCTGGTTTCTGTTAGGTGTAGATAGATGCCAAGATTCCTTTTAACTCCAAAATTCTGATTCTTTATGTCCCACAAAAAGTGAAAAGATTTCTAACATATTTTGATCTTATTACCTCTATGTAAATGAGTCCTAAGTCAATATCCCCAGCTCTGACCTCTCATCTGAGAACCAGTTGCATACTTCAGATTATTTCCATTTAGATATTCACACAATGCTGAAAATATGAGAATAAAATCAAAAACCCTTGTTACTTTTCTCCTTTTGGAATTACATGTTGTTGTTGTCTTTGGTCTGTTACCTTTTTGAATCGCCTATGCAATGCCATTGATTGAAACTTTTAAGTCACCTTTGATTACTCTAGTTGGCAACTACGAGTTGTCTAAAGTTCATTTTTTCATGATTCTGTATTCAAATACTCCATTTTCACTATTGTCATCACCACAATAGTTGAGATATTTGTTATTTCATACCTGGATTTTTGCAATGGACTTCTATGTTGGAATCCTTTTTCACTCTCCCATGCATTTTATACACCCTTGAAAATGCAGCATTTCTAACATACACCTATAATCCATCTTCTTCCTTACTAAAACTAGTTGTCATTGTCATCATCGTCATCATCATCACCATCATCATCACCATTAACATTAACATCAACAACAACAATAAGCTTTTCATAGCTTCTATTATCAATTGGACAAAATTTGAATCCATTTCCAGGTCTTTTTCTAAGCCAACTGTAGCTCATATTACTAATGTTATTTCTTAAATGAACCCTTACCTTCAAGCTGATTTTCAAATCATTCCCTAGGAAAATTTCCTCTTTTCTCTTCTTTTATACAACATTTCAATGCTGCACATTAATGCAGCTAAGAATTTTCTCTTTTTCTTACCTCATAACTTTTATTGTCTACACTATAAATTTTGAAGTTACTCATTGTGTTGGTAAGCAAAATGGGCTCTTAGCACTTAGTTCAACAAGTGCCCTTGAGGAGTTTGGCTTTTGTCTCCTTTGAGTAATTCAGTGTATTTCATTGAGTCTTACTAAGTGCTAAGCCCCAGGCTGTAACCCCTATTAGGTGTTAACCTAAGCTATGTGGATGTGAACCTCGCAGGGTCCTAAGGGGAGGGACTAACTCAAGAGCCAATCATAGGAGCCTAAGTTCTGGTCATTTAGATGACGTTTGATGATGTCTGAAATCCTATAAGAAGAGAAGACAGAGCCATTTGTGCAGGGCTCTCACTCGTGGTGGTGCTGAGGTGGAGACTCTGGGCAGCTGTAGCTAGGAGCCCTCCAGCTCATAACCTAGATGCTGAGACTTTGTTAAACTCTAGTAACTATGTATTGGGATTTGAATCAGACAAGGTCTGTCTGTCGATGTTTGTAATTCGTTTTTATTTTGTTCTGAAGTTCAGGGTGCTGGTCTTTTCCCCTGAACTAAGTGAATGATATTTGTATGCTGATTTAAAGTAAGCTTGTCAACCCCTTAACATTGCTTTCCTTACTAAAGCAGATGAAAAGAACCTGTGCTTTTGCAGTGTGTTGGCATCTTTCTGTGTGCTGGTTGTTGGTGGATCTTTCACCCCCACAGAAGCTGCTAGCTGGATTGTTGAAACACTCATATACTGCTTTATGTAACTATTTCTGTCATTCTTTTGAAATATAGTTGATTTCCCATACTGTTATTTAACTTCTCATGTGCTTATTTCATTTGTGTCAATGAGATTGTAAATTCCCTGAAAGCAGAAATTATTTTATATATTTTTGTGTCTTCCATGGTTTATGGTCAAGTACCATGGACAGAGTAGAAATCAAGTAAGTCTTTTGATTTTTAAAATTTTATGTTAAATTTTATATTAACATTAAATTTTAATTTTTAATTTATACTTTCATTTTCCCTGGCTCTGTGTGAGCATTTACCATGGAGTAAAGAATCAGAAGCAATGGTGCAAATTTCAAAGAGGTAAATATAGACTTAGCCTCAAGAAAACATTCCTAAGAATTAGAGCTATACAAAACCAATTTGGGCTGTCTCCGGAGGTAGTGGATTCCCTTTTATTAGGAATCTTCAAATAAACTAGAAGACTCATTGTCAAATATGTGATGGGAATAGATTGGGGGGTATGCCTATGATTAGATGACCACTGAGAAAATTTCAGACTCTAAAATGTGGAATTCTGGTGAAAAATGCAATGCAGTATCTTTTTCATGTAGAAACACCAAGTGGATCATTAGTTGACCACTCTGCTTTGAGTTCAGCACAAATATAACCAGGAAAATTAGAATGGAATATAGCACTATTTTCTAGAATAAAGATCTGATTATCATATTACTTCATCATAGAAATCAAAGGGTTAGGGTTACCAAAAATATTTGCTTTTTAAGAAACACTGTGACCTATGCAATGGTCCTGAAACTTCTAATTTCATGACAATGTGCTTGGGCAAACCAGAGTTTACAGAAAAGCACCATGTCAAGAGGAATAGATGTGGAGTCATGAGAGTTGGATTTGAATCTGAGCAATCTCAGAACTCTTGACAGTGCCCAATGCATAGTGAGTGCTAAATAAATGATTTTTGATTTGTTATTTAATTTGATAATATATGTAAAGAATTTTGCCAGTCTTTTTTTTTCATTTTTTTAAAAAAATAATTTATTTTTAGTTTTCAACATTTACTTTCATAGGTTTTAAATTGTCTCCACCTCCCTCCCCACTCCTCTCTCCAAGAGGGCATGCAATCCAGTGTAAGCTCTACATACACATTCTTATTAAACATATTTTCACCTACGTCATGTTGTATCAAAGAATTAGAACAAATGGGAGGAACCATGAGAAAGAAAAACAAAACAAAACAAAAAAAGAGAGCAAATAGTATGCTTTGATCTGCATTCGGACTCCCTAATTCTTTCTCTGGATGTGGATGGCAGTTTAAGTTCATGAATCCTTTAGAATTATTTCAGGTCTTTCCATTTCTGAGAAGAGCCAATTGTATCAAAGTCAGTCATCACACAAAGAGTCTGTTACTGTGGACAATGTTGTCCTGGTTCTGCTCACTTCACTCAGCATCAGTTCATATAAGTCTTTCCAGGTTTTTCTGAGGTTTGCCTCCTCATCATTTCTTATAGCACAATAGTATTCCATTACATTCATACACCACAACGTGTTCAACCATTTCCCAATTGATAGGCATCCCCTCAATTTCCAATTCTTGGGCACCACAAAAAGATCTCCCATAAATATTTTTGTACATGTGGGTCCGTTTCGCATTTTTATGATCTCTTTAGGATACAGCATTAAAAGTGGTATTTCTGGGTCAAAGGGTATGCACAGTTTGATTGCCATTTGGGCATAGTTCCAAAATGCTCTCCAGAAGGGTTGGATCAGTTCACAATTCTACCAACAATGCATTAGTGTTGCAATTTTCCCACATCTTTTCCAGAATTTATCATATTCCAGTTTTGTCATGTTAGCCAATCTGATAGATGTGATATGAGACCACAGAGTTATTTGGATTTGTATTTCTGTAATCAACAGTGATTTAGAGCATTTTTTCATATGAGTATACGTCACTTTAATTTCTTCCTCTGAAAACTCTCTGTTCATATCCTTTTACCTTTTATCAATTGAGGAATGACTTGTATTCTTATAAATTTGACTCAGTTCCCTATATATTTTAGAGATGAGGCCTTTATCAGAGATACTGATTGGAAAAATTCTTTCCCAATTTTCTTCTTCCCTCTCAATCATGGTTGCATTGGCTTTGCTGGTACAAAGCCTTTTCAATTTAATGTAATCAGAATTATCTATTTTGCATTTCACAGTGTTCTCTATCTCTTGTTTGGTCATAAATTCCTCCATTCTCCATAAATTTGACGGGTAAACTCTTTCTTGCTCTCTCAGTTTGTTTATAGTATCAGCTTTTATATCTAAATCGTGTTACCCATTTGGACTTTATTTTGGTATGCAGCATAAAATGTTGGTCTATGCCTAGTTTCTGCCATACTATTTTCCAGTTTTCCCATCAGTTTTTGTCAAACAGTGAGTTCTTATCCCAGAAGCTGGGGTCTTTGGCTTTATCCAACAGTAGAGTACTATAGTTATTGACTATTGTGTCTTGTATACCTAATCTATTCCACTGATCCACCACACTATTTCTTAGCCAGTACCAAGGGTTTTGATGATTGCTATATTATAATACAATTTAAGATCAGGCATGGCTAAGCCACCTTCCTTAGTACTTTTTTTATTAATTCCCTTGATACTTGGAACCTTTTGTTCTTCCAGATAAATTTTGTGATTATTTTTTCTAACTCTATAAAATATTTTTTGATGGTGCAATTAGTATGGCATTAAGTAAATAAATAACTTCAGGTAGAATTGTCATTCTTATTATATTAGCTCAACTTAACCATGAACAACTGATGTTTTACAATTTTTTTAGGTCTGACTTTATTTGTGTGAAAAGTGTTTTGTAGTTGTGTACATACAGTCCCTGGGTTTATTTTGGCAGGTAGACTCCCAATTATTTTATAATGTCTACAATAACTTTAAATGGAATTTCTCTCTCTATCTCTTGCTGTTGGACTTCGTTAGTAATATATAGGAATGCCAATGATTTATGTGGGTTTATTTTATATCCTGTGACTTTGCTAAAGTATTTTTTTAGTATTATTTCAAGTAGTTTTTTACCTGATTCTCTAGGATGCTCTAAGGAAATCATCATATCATCTCGAAAGAGTGATAACTTAGTTTGTTCTTTGCCTATTCTAATTCCTTCTATTTCTTTTTCTTCTCTTATTGGTAAAGCCACTGTTTCTAGTACCATATTGAATAATAATGGTGATAACGCACATCCTTTTTCCACCCTTGATCTTATTAGAAATGCTTCTAGCTTTTCTCTATTACATATAATGCTTGCTGATGCTAGCTATCTAAAAAGTTAGATGCTACTAATCATTTTAAGGAAGGCTCCATTGATTCCTATGTTCGCTAGTGTTTTTAATATGAGTGGGTATTATATTTTGTCAAAAGCTTTTTCTGAGGCTATTGAGATAATCATAAGGTTTCTATTAGTTTTGTTGTGGATATGATCAATTATGCAGATAGTTTTTTGTAATAATGAACTAGCTAGCATTCCTGTTATAAATTCTACCTGGTCATAGTGTATTATTCTTGTGATATGTTGCTATAATCTTTTTGCTAATATTTTATGTGAGTTTTTGCATCTATATCCATTAGGGAAATTGGTCTATAATGTTCTTTCTCTGTTTGACTCTTCCCAGTTCATGTACCAGTACCATATTTGTTTCATACAAATTATTTGGTAGGACCCCTTCACCTATTTTCCCAAAAAAAGTCTATATAGTTTGGGAATTAATTGTTCTTTAAATGTTTCATAGAATTCACTTGTAAATCCATTTGGCCCTGGAGATTTTTTCCTAGGAAGTTTATCAAAGACTTGTTCAATTTCTTTTTCTGAATTAGGGTTATTTAAATATTTTACTTCCTCTTTTGTTAATCTGTACAAATTCTACTTTTGTAAATACTTAACCATTTCCCTAAGACTCAAATTTATTGGCATATAGTTGGGCAAAATAATTCCCAATTATTATTTTAATTTCCTCTTCATTGGTGAAGAATTCATCCTTTTCATTTTTGATACTGATGATTTGATTTTCTTCTTTTTAAATCAAATTAATTAAAGGTTTGTCAATTTTATTGATTTTTTTGCATAAAACCAACCTTAGTTTTATTTATTAGTTTAATAGTTTTCTTAATTTCAATTTTATTAATCTCACCTTTGGTTTTCAGTATTTCTAATTTGGTATTTAATTGGGGACTTTTAATTTGTCCTTTTTCTAGCTTTTTTAATTGCATGCCCAATTCATTGATCTCCTCTTTCTTTATTTTATTCATCTGAGCATTTAGAGATATAAAACTTCCCCTAAGAACTGCTTTTCCTGCATCCCATAAGTTTTGGTATGTTGTCTCATTATTGTCATTCTCTTGGATGAAACACTTGATTGTTTCTACTATTTGTTGTTTGACCCAATCATTCTTTACAACTAGATTATTTAGTTTCCAATTGATTTTTAGTCTATCTTTCCATGGCCCTTTATTACATATAATTTTATTGCATCATAATCTGAAAAGGGTGCATTTAATATTTCTGCCTTTCTGCATTGAATTGTGAGGTTTTTATGCCCTAGTACATGGTGAATTTTTGTATAGCTTCCATGTAGCACTGAGGAAAAGGTATATTCCTTTCTCTCCCCATTGAAGTTTCTCTAGAAGTCTACCACATATAACTTTTTTTAAAAAATTCTATTCACCTCCTTAACTTCTTTCTTGTTTATTTTGCAGTTAGATTTATCTAGTTCTGAAAGGGGGTTGCTGAGGTCTCCCATTAGTATAAGTTTGCTGTCTATTTCTTCCTGTAACTTTATACCATGTGGTGCATATATGTTTAGTAATGATATTACCTCATTGTCTATGGTACCTTTTAGGAGGATATAGTGTCCTTCTTCATCTCTTTTAATCAGAGCTATCTTTGTTTTTGCTTTGTCTGAGATTAGGATCGCTACTTCTCCTTTTTTTTGTAACTTCAGGTAAAGCATAATATAATCTAATCCAGCCTTTTACCTTTATACTGTGTGTATCCCCCTGTTTCAAATATGTTTCTTGTGAACAACATATTGTAGGATTATGGTTTTTAATCCTTTCTGCTATCCACTTCTGTTTTATGGGAGAGTTCATTCCATTCACATTCATATCTGTTTCTTTCTCTCCATCCTATTTTCTCCCTGTTTATGCTTTTATTTCTCCATTCTCCCATTCCCTCCTCAAAAGAGTTTAGCTTTTGACTACCACCTCTCTCAATCTTCCTTCATTTCTATCAGCCCTTTTCCTCACTTCTTCCCTCCCTTCTAACTACCCTCATTCCTTTCTTTCCTCCTTCACCTCCTCCTGCCTGTAGGGTAAGTTAGATTTCTGTACCTAACTGAGTATGTTATTTATTCCCTCCTTGAACCAAATCCTATGAGAAAAAATTTCAAACAATGTTCGTCTCCCTCCCTTCTTTTCCTCTTCTGTAGTATGTTATTGTGCCTCTTCAAGTAATGTAACTCACCCTTTTCTTCCTCTTCTTTTACTCTATTTTCATTACAATCTCTTTGCATGCCTTAATTAGATTTTTTAATGATCACATCAGTTAATTTATACCCACACCCTCTGTCTATGTATATCCCTTTTAAATGTCATAATACAGATAAAATTCTCAAGATTTACAAGTATGGTTTTCCCATACAGGGAAGCAAACAGTTTGCCATTATTGAATAACATGGTTTTTTTTTTCTTTTTCTTTCCTGTTTACCATTTTATGCCTCTCCTGTGTCTTGCATTTGAAGATCAAATTCTCCATTGAGCTCTGGTCTTTTCATCAGGAAGGTCTGCAAATCCCCTGTTTCATTGAATTTCCATGTCCTTGCCTGGAGGCTTATGATCAATTTCACTGCATAGTTGATCCTTGGTTGTAATCTAAGCTCCTTTGCCTTATGAAACATCATATTCCAAGCCCTCTCATCTTTTATTGTAGAAGCTTCAAGGTCCTGCATGATCCTGATGCTGATTCCATGATATTTCAATTGTTTCTTTCTCACTGCTTGTGGTATTTTCTCCTTGACTAATTCATATTCCCTTTTGAGATTTCAAATGTTGTTATAGTGACAATGCTGTTCTCTCCCGAATTTGTGTTTCAATCTTCCCTGTCCCCGAAATAAGAATCCATGGACTTTGATTTTCTTTGTTGCTTCTTGCTCAGGATGTTTGCCTTTTTCATGGCTGTTAAAGTTGATCTGTGTTTCTGGGGCACAGGGAGCACTGTTTCACACTTCTTGTGCCTTCAAGGGCCTGGTAACTGGCTTTCTATGCTGGGGTCTCAAATTCTGTTAGCTGGAGGCTGTAAGTTACTTGGTGCTGAACTGGAGCTGGTGGTGGTGGCTAATGTTTGCTGATGTCAGGTGCGGTTTTACTGCATTTCCCCCAGGTTACCCTGGAGCTTCCAGGATGAGATGTGGGGATAGGAGTGGTCTTCTCACTAGAGGACACCTCTTTACCAGGTGCTGCACTAGGGCATGAGTAGGTTCAATCACTGGTGGATAGCTGCCTGCCACACAAGTGATGGTTCTCTACGCTGGTGTCTGTAGGTTCCCCTCTCTCTGCAGTGGCATGCAGGGGTCCTGGTATTGGCACTTGCCTGCTCCACCACCCTGGGGTTACGGAATACTCCCTGGTTTGCTGAGGTGAGGCTTGCTGTTGGCTTGCTGGGACACCTCCTGTCCTGTACTGGTTCCCTTCAGCCACAAGAAGAGGTACATTTCCTGTTAATTCGTCTAGACTCACTTGTGTCTAGACTGCTGCAACTTGTCTTTCTGCTGGCTCCACTTTTCCAAGAGTTTCCCTGGGCACTATTTTACGGGTTTTTCAAGGTCAGTAAGGGAGAGTGAGAGCAACTTACTGCTTATTCCACCATCTTGGCTCCTAAATGTTGGAATTTTGCAAGTCTTTAGGAGATATATTAATACTAGTCCTTGTTATAGTTGTTATTATTAGCTTCTTTCCACTCTGTTTCCTTATCTGTAAAACTGGGGTGAAAATGATGGTGCTACCTGCATCAAAGAGTTGTTATAAGTTAATTGCTTTATAAACCTCAGAATGTCATATAAATATGAATCACTAACTGTTGAATTTTTTGGTGGTGCCAATAGTGGATTTATTATTTATACTTCATTGCCTCAGATCAAAAAAAAAAAATAAACACATGTACATATTCAATCTGAGCAAAATTCTGATCCTTTGGACAAACTGCTGCCTGGCACATCTGTATACAAATCTATTTTCTTATCTTTATTACCCAGACACAATGAAATCCATCTGAAAAACAAACCACTATTGGAATTCAGACAGATTGACATAATTTCTTTTCAATTCAGGTGCTATTTTTCCAATTTCCAACACAGAGACAACACTGAAGTTGCTTTTTTCTTTTAAGCATGGAGTTTGTTATTTATACAGTGAATAGAGAATATATTGTGTGTTTGTTAATGACATGATATTCTCTGTTTCTTTTCCTTTCTTAGAAAAATAAAATTATATACTTATGTATGTATGTGTGTGTGTGTATATATATATATATATATACACACACACATATGGAGAGAGAGAGAGAGAGAGAGAGAGAGAGAGAGAGAGAGAGAGAGAGAGAGAGAGAGAGTTGCCAAGGATTTTTAGTTTGAAAAGATTTAAAAAGCTCTTTCTGACAAAATAATTAAACTTCTAGGTCAAAAGTATACTCCTGCAACAAACAATTTGAATAAAGATTTTTTTAAACAACAAAATAATAGAAACACATCATTCCTATTCCCAAGTTAAATAATTTTAAACACCTTTACATTTTACTTGGTTGAATAGTCTATTTGAATAGTTATTTCACATTGAAAAGAAAAAAATAATCTGAACAAATTTTGTTGCTATTTTTCTTTTTATAGCTATATTGGATTTTAAATTATATATCTAGGGGAATTGATAGGATTTAGTAGGACAGCTCCTTAGGACTCTATTTCTCATCACAATTTGCCCAAATTACATTCAATTTTCCTGTACATTGTGTTTTATAACTGTGGTACCCTTCAAAGTTGGGTTATCAGGGCATATCAAGGGAATTTCTCAACATAATATAGTCCTCAATTGGAACGGAAAAAAGTTAATTTAATATCCAGAAGTAAAATCAAGTGAGCCTAAAGCCTCAAACTACAATCTATTTCTCAATTCTCTTTTGATTTTTAAAATGATGAGAGGATGATGTTAGGAAGAAACCTTGAATGGAAAGAACACTATTCTAAGAATTAAGACACCTAGATACTACTATAGATTCTGCCATTTTATGATCTTCAGGAAATCCCTTCACCTCTTTGGGTCTCAATTTCCTCTTTTGCAAAATGAGGGCACTGTAGTAAATCAAAGATTATTAACTTGGAGTCCTTTAATTTATTTTAAAATATTTTGATAATTATTTCAATATAATTGGTTTCCTTTGCAATCCTATGTATTTTATTTCATGCACTTAAAAACATTCTGAGAAAGCATCCCTGTATTTTACCAGAGTTATAAAGGGGTGAATGACACAAAAAAGATTGTATTATTATTGCATCATTATCTATCTGTAATAGATAATCAGTCAATACATAAATATTTATTTTGCTAGGTGCTGGCAGTATTAAAACAAAGAATGAAAAGAACCCCTGATACAATACTAATAAGCTTTAGTTATCTTTTGTGAATTTCAGAGTTGGAAGTTATACCAGAACATTCTTGCACAAACTCACACCTTACCCGGAATCCCCATTAAGTGGTGACCTAGCCATTGCTTTATTAGGGGGAAAATTGCTACCTCCTGTGGCTGCCCATTCCAATTTTACAGAGTAGTGATTAAGAAAAAATTTTCTACACTAAATCAAAATATTCATATCTGCAATTCCTTCTTAGTTCCAGTCAGAAATGGTGATCCTGATAGAATTCTCTCATTTTCGTTTTTCCCTACTATTTGGCTTAAGTAAAGAACTTTAATATAAGTAAAATCTATAGACAAATTAAAAGACTCTTCTTTCCTTCTAAAGGAAACCTTTCCTTAAGCCCTCAAGTGCTAGTTCACTAATTACCTTTTTGTTCTCTTTATATATACTTTCATATGTACTTAAGGCTGTAGATTTAGAATTGGAAACAAGGGTGTGGTGGTAAATGTTTAACTGGTTCTCTGACACACTCTTGAGTTCAATTAATTTGTATTATTAACATGTTCCTATCTAGAAAATCTATAAAGCAATAAATTAAATTCCAATTTGTAGCATTTGCTGATTTCTAAGGTGTGAATGTTCATACTGAAAATTTAACGATCAACTTATGCTGGGAGGTATGAGCTATCACGAAAGCACCATTGTTTGGAAAGGAATTTAGATGGCATGAATTCCAGATTCCTCAGAAGAAGAAAACAAAGAGATTAATTGTCTTGTCGAGAATTACACAGCTTGTGAGTGTAGATAGGACTTTGAAATTAGGTCTTCCTGACTCCATGTCCAATGTCCTTGCCACTATAACACTGTGCCTTATCTGTTGTATGCTTCATTAGAAAGAACCTCCTTGAGACTACAGTTTGGTTGTTTCATTCATTGTATTTGTGTTCTCTGTGTCTATTATAGCATTTAACACAATGCAGGCACTTAAGAAGTGTATTGATTGATTTCTCTATGTAATAATCTGAAACAGCCTTCTTACCAAGCCTTTCGATTTGGATACATCAAACCAACTATATAGAGATAAGATATACACAGAGATATAAATAGATCTATATACTCTATCATATGTATATAAATAATCAATCTCCACCCAAAAGGGCAGTTTATGCAAATAGTCTTTGAGCCGTTGGTTCCTTCTATCTATCTATCTTACATATATACCCATACACATGCACACATGTACACATATACACACACGTGTATATGCATACATGCATATGTGAATTGTACATTTATGTGTGTGTATAAATGAATACATTTATGTGGGTATACACACGTGTATTTTTTGGGAATCTTTTATTTTTGAGGGGGGAAAGCAGGGAAATTGGAGTTAAGTGACGTGCCCAAGGTCACACAGCTAGTAAGTGTGTCATGTGTCGAGCGTCTGAGGCCACATTTGAACTCAGGTCCTTCTGACTCCAGGGCTGGTGCTCTACTAGCTGTACCACCTAGCTGCCTCTAGCAATTCTTACTTGTTTACTTTCCAAAACCCTAGAAAAGCAAATGACTGACTAGAAAACAGAAAGCATAAGAAAAAGAAACTGAAGGTCAAGTTGCAGCCATGGTGTCATGAAAATAGTATTGGTCTTGAAGTCAGAAGATGTGAGTTTAAATATTAGTTTTGACACTTCGCAACGGGAGCCTGAACAAGTAACTCTAACTCCTGCCCCTGAATCTCCATTTTCACATCTAAAAAACAGTAATAATAACTTTAATTCACACACACACACACACACACATATATACACACACAAACACGTGTGCATGTGTATGAAAATATACGGTAGCTTATCATACGTAGGATCTTTGGTGTTTGGAGTGTTCTCAAGCCATGAATCTAATCTCATTTCCTGAAGCCAGTCTGGATTCATTCAACATTTCCAACACTAGTAATAGCCACTTCCATCAAGCAGAAGCAGTGCTCATGTGGCCTCGTTTACTATTATGACAGAAGCTAGATCAGTCTCTCTGATTTTATGCTGTTACTGTTGTTCTTACATCAATCTCTTATCACTACTTGTCCCATCTTTCTCTTTCTCTTCAAGTGGAGAGGTTCTGCCAAGAGTTCTATTTCCCATTAAGCTTTCCCTGAGCCTTGAGTTTGAGCCTGGACAAAGAGAGGTGACTGTTTACCTTGCTTCTGTGGCCTATATGTGAAAAAAAAATCCATTCTGGAGTCAGTCAGATTCTATTATTCTTTGTCTCAGACTTCTCTTTGATTTGTAATGTCTTCCTTAATCCTCTCACTTTCTACAATATCTTGCTATATCCAATCTACTCTTTGGGCCCTACATTTATGCCTCATGCATCTTTACTTTTGTTTTGTCCGACAAACTATTTGTCATTCTTAAACAAGTGGACAGTAATTACTTCTCTGATAACTCATCTGACTATGCATATCACAAAATCCAGAAATTTCCTTTTGCCGCTACTGGTAGGCATTGAGGATATGGATATAGGCTTACTTAAACACTTTTTCTTTGCCAAAATTGACTTTTAATCTTTGCAAGAAAACCAGCACTGTGACCTCAGAGACCACTGAATTCAAAGTGGGGAAGATACCTAATGATGGTATCTCAAGCCACTTTGTCAGGTTACTTTGTTTCTGTACTTGAAGCCTCAGGCATTGTAGCAGTTATTTTAGTGGTACAGTTGTAATACTGGAAAAATTAGGAACCCCTGAGAAACCCCTAGCTACTGACAAGCACCCCCAGAAACAATGGACTCAGATCTCTTTGGCATTTAGCAGATATCCCTGGGGCACTGTGACTCCTCCAAGGAATGTCAATAGATAGGACCATCCCACTGAAGGATAACCTGGCATACCCTTTCTGTCTAGCAGATATCCCTCAGGCTCCATGACTCCACCAAGGAATGTCAATGAGATTATCCCACCTAACAATAACCTGACTGAATCTTTTGATCAGCCAGGACCTTTGTTCCTGCTCCCCCCACCCTGTGACCTGGCCTGTAGGTTCCAGGAGATAATTAACCACTGTACCCCCACTAGTCCTATATAAGTCACATCGTCACCCCAACACAGGGCCATTGATATGGGTTGCAGCCCCGATGGCCGCTGGCTAATAAATTCTCCATTTAAAACTTACTGTGTAGCATGTCTCACTCGCTTCTGGTACAACACAATAGAACCTTGGTTTACAAGTAACCTGATTTAAGTATGTTTCACTGGATGAGGAAAAAATTTTTGCAAAATTTGTCTTACAGGACAAACAAAAATTCGCAGTACAAACATCATCTTTGCACTGGAAAAAAAAATAGTGGGTCAAAACAAGAAAGTGATTCTAAAAAAAAAGAAAAATAAGTGAAGGCATTAGTGTTAGGATTACTTTTAGTGAAAGCAGCTAAAGAGAGAACACTCCTGACCTAGAAATTCCCCGTGTTCTCCTGGAAGGAGAGTCTCCTTCCAAGCCATAACACTGGTCTAGACTAAGGGAAATAGTGTTGAGAGCTCTAGGTCCAGTGGTGGTGAGGGCTCCACTCACCCACTCTGAATATATTTATGCCAGATTCAAAATACCAAGTTAGTGTAGATCCACAGCAGGAAGGGACCCTCTTAAACATGCTGCTGCTGCTGCTGCTTTGAAGGGGATGCCCCCTCCCCTGTTTGCTGGGCCCCACTCCCTTGCTCAAAGGCTATGGCTTGGGCCCTCCTGGCCACACACCCCCCCACCCCAGCCTCCTTCTTGCTATCTGAGTTAAGATTGGAGCCCTCCCTTCTCCCTACCCCCAGGCCACCCCTGCTGCCCTGCCTTCTCTCATGATCTGATCTTCCACTTCAGCTTCTGCCCATCGAGGCCTCCTGCACACCAGTCGCCCAGACCAGTTTGGCGCTCCGTGGTGTCACAGCCAAGTAAAGAGAACAGAAATGGGGTGCTGAGGTTTGGGGTTTTTTCTGCCTTTCGTCACTTTAAAGACCAAAAATGTGTCCTTGGAGACAGGTAACTCTCACTGGTTTAGGTGTACAAAGATGCCAAATAAATCTGCATGTCAGTCGCAGCTTTGGGGAAAAAAAAAACTTGTTTTATTTTCGGTTTATATTGTGTACTAATCATTGCTATTGTATTTCAGGTGCATTAGGAACAAAAAAAATACTTAAAATTATAAATATTTATTTTATATGAATATTTTTGGGAATGTGGTACCTATCATCTGACTTTACATTATTTTCTATGGGAAAATTCACTTATCAATACGAACAAATCGCATGATGAACAGAATCTCAGGATGAATTAAATTCCTAAACTGAGGTTCTACTGTATAGCCTAGGCAGGACTCAGATGGTCCCTTCCCTGGAGGATATGAGTCCTCCCTAAGAAACTTTTTAGCTTGGAATAATGATTTCCATGCATTGGGAAGTTGCTTTAACTGTTCCTTGCTTCAGTCTTGGCAAGCTGTCCTTCAATGTTTCTTCTCTGACCAGGAAAATTTTTCCCTCTGAAATATCTTGGTATAATCAGTAACCAGTTTTTATCCAGTTTTTGTCTATTCTCCCCAACTCATATTACCAAAAATTCTAGAAACATTTGCTCATTCAGAAAATTTACAGAAAATAAATAAGATTTATTCTGTCTCTTTGTATTGTTTAATAAGGCCTGCACACCCCTCAAAAATATCTATAAAATACTTTAAACCTATCTTTATTTCTGGTGATGAGTCTTTAATTAGCTTTTTTTGTTTTTTGTGGTTCTCAGTACTTTATTAAATACCAAATTCTAGAGTAATTCTTAGCCTGGGATCTATGAACATATATGCATACATGAATGCATGCATGCATACATTCGTACATACATGCAAACACATATTTTGAAATATTTAATATCCTGTGTACCTTTTTTGCATTTTATGTTTTTTCATTGGAAACACTGTTCTGAAAAGGGGTCTATAGGATTCACTAGAATACCCTAGAAATCCATGGCACAAAAAAGGTTAAGAACCCCTGGCCTAGAAATTAAATGTGCTTTCTTTTAAATTGCCACTCAACTGTGATAATACTTCATGCTAATAATAAGTAACAATGTTTCAGTGCCACTCTTATGCAATAATAAAGCAATTATTTAATGAAATATCATAGCATTAAAATGAAAATGTAACATTGTCTTCCACCAACCTTCATACTGAGCTTATTCTTCTAAAAACATAGTTCAGTGGGAAAGGCAGATATTAACAAAAAAGGATGATTCAAATAGTGTATACCTGTGGGGAACCCATGGGGCCAGGGCACCCATGTGAAAGGGTATACATCTAGTGACTATCATATCTCGGCTGCTTCCTGTTTGGTGCCTCAATTCTAATTACTCTTCAGCAATCCGGATATGGTCAGGGTAATCTACCACGCTATCCACCATCCACTAGGGATGTGTAAGCTTGTTTCTCTTTTATGTGGCCATACTTAATTATCCAAGCACTTTCAGTCTTCTGAGTCTCAGAGATTCCAGAAGTAAAGCATGATCCTCAATACCACTTTCTACTCTGTGTACCATCCCTCAAGGTTGGTATATTGGGTGGTAAGTCTTTTGCCTGCAATTCTTCCAGCAAATGATTATGAAGCACCTTTCAACAATAGTGATTAAATGCTGCCTATCAGCCAAGTTGCTCAAAAAAAGTAGCATAATAATGATGCCAAGTTCATGGCCATTTTTTGACTTCCCTCTTCTCTAATTACTTGCTGAATTGAACTTTTATCTGGTTGACAGTCAGAAGTGCGGTTTAGGTCTTACTTTTTGCCATAGACCCTAGCTTAGACCCCCAACTATAACTCCTATCCACTGTCTCAATGAGAGAATTGTAAGGAAATTGTTTGCAAAGTTTCCCATTCAAATTCCTTTGCTCTATGTAAAACAAAAGGACTAGACTATTTGGAAAAGCCTCAAAGGACTGGTGAACTCTGCCTACTATATGTTCTTTCTCCAATGGACACTGACACTTGCCCTTATTCCTAATTCAGCCTGCAGTAACCCAGAGCCTGATTCAAGTATAACCCTCAGGCCAACTACATTCTTCCCAAAAGTTGTTGATTAGCAATCTTCTGTCCTGATGTTGCCCCCCTCAATCTTTTAGACCCTACCAAAAGTCTTGATATTTTGCCTTCCCTAATTTTGGAAACCTTTCCATCTGCCCTGGACACACACATACACACACACACACACACACACACACACACACACTACATATATATATATATATATATATATAGATATAGATATAGATATAGATATATATATATATAGTGTGTATATGCATATGTGTATATATATAGTGTGTATATGCATATATATGTATATATGTATGTATATATGTATATATATGTGTGTGTGTATATGTATATATATGTGTGTATATATATTTAAAAGCAAAATAGGGAGGCAGTATATGTGTATATGTGCACACATATATATGTATGTATGTATGTACATACTGCATGTGTATATATACATGTACATACATATGTGTGCATGAGAGAGATGAAACTGTCTACATGTGAGAGACTGTATATATACACAGATACATACAATATATTGTATGTATGTAGATATGTGTATACATGTAAACATACATATGTATACCTATATCCATGTATACATATACACGTATTTAGACTGTGTGTGCATACATACACTGTCTCCCTATCTTGTTATTCTATTTTGTATCCCCTATTGCTTTGCATAGTGCTTGTGGAATGCAGAAAATATTTCATAAATGTAGTTCCATTTTATTCCATTTAATTCAATATATTAGCTATTCTTTCCAATATGAAATCTGCAAACCAGATTAGAATACCATATTCATTCAAATAACTGGTAAAAAAAATGAATGGAATAGTGACAAAGTTAGATACCTGAGGTACTGAAAAACAAATCTCATTAAATATTGATCTGCCCATATGAGTCACACACCTTAAACTTATCCAGCTCCAAGGTCATGAACTTTGAAATTTCTTTCTCCATTCATCAATCAATTATCCTTTTGCTTCTCCTACGCACTGTAATATTAATTAAGGTGGGACTGTTTTTTTACTGTTTTAGAATGCTAAATTAATTGTCTTTGATGGAGCCTTACCAGGTGCAAAGACCCTGGCCCAAACCCCTACTTACTAGGTGCTAAATAGATGTGGGCATGAAGCCCCCAGGGCCATAAGGGGACTTGCTAAGACCAGAGTCAATAGTATGTGCCTAAGTTCTGGTGGCTCAGATGACGTTTGATGATGCCTAAAGAGTGCATAAAAAGAGAGAACTAAGTTGTTTGCTTGAGGCTCTCACTCCTGGAAGAGTATTGGTGTGGGACTCCGGGCAGTCGCTCTAAAAGCCTCCAGGCTTGTCAACCCAGATGTTGATGGTTTCTTGGTAACTACGAATTGTGATCTGGTCTGTTTATACTGTGTATGTTTGTAACTTGTTTGTATTTGCTCTGAAATTCAGGTTACTGGCTTTTCCTCCTAAACTAAGTGAGTTTATATGTATATGTTGGATTAAAGTGGGATTGTTAACCCCTTAACATTGCTTTCCTTAGTAAAGCATATCAAAAGAACCTGTGCTGGCAGTGTTGTTGTTGGGCTTGTGTTGGTCTTTCACCCCCACAGCAGCTGCTAGCCAAATTGTTGCAACACCCACTTACATTTAAACAATTCTGAAACAACCTATATTATCATCTAGTCCATATGTCTTCATTTTGTCCAAAGCATAAGATAACTTGACAAATGATTTGGTGAACTTAAGGCAGGCCTGTACAACTTGTAGAACTCTGCCACTTCCAGCCCTTGTGCCACTTGCAACATGAGAAAGGATTTCCTCTACATACAAAGGATTTTTGCATCTACATTTTTCATGGACCACCTTAAAGCCTTTGGCATGCTGCAACCAGCCCACATGCAACAAGAGGTCAGTAAGCCACAGGTTGTGCAAGCTTGACTTAAGGTATGCTATGTTTGCAATGATTTCCTGTCAATAAGGGTTTATTTGCTAATGGAATGTTAGTGTCTGTGAGTCCTCCATCCTCAGAAGTTCCAATTTCTTATTAATATATGTATGTGTGTGTGTATATATATTTGAATATGAATAATTATAATATATAAATATTATATATAAATATATATATACATATAAAATTATATGCTATAATATATTACATTATTTTTTCACATATAAATGAAAAAATTATTTAATTTGCCAATTTACAAACTCTCTCTTCGTATGTACACGTATATGTACCTATATATACATACATACACACATACTGAATCCAATGTATATATTATAAAATCATAACTGACCACACAAACTCTCCTACCTTTAGGAATAAAATAAGGGAAAAATCATCATTTTCATTGGGAGATTCACATTTATGAAAATTATAATACAGTAATTCAGTTATTGATGGCATGTTTCCCATCTATAACAAACAATATTTCCTCACTATTTTTCTGTTACTTT
This sequence comes from Trichosurus vulpecula, assembly GCF_011100635.1. Taxonomy (NCBI): domain Eukaryota; kingdom Metazoa; phylum Chordata; class Mammalia; order Diprotodontia; family Phalangeridae; genus Trichosurus; species Trichosurus vulpecula. The sequence continues at coordinate 15,955,354 of NC_050578.1, forward strand.
CAATCTACTAGGGAAATTTTTATGTAAGACCATTGTAGTCAATTTTATAATTCTATTAAAATCTTTGAAAATATTTCAGCATGTTACAACGCAGAAGTCTTAGTATAACACAATGTCACTTTCAATACCCTTCAATCCTCTCCTACTTCCTGGGGAAAATGGGGGAGGAAAAACCTTTTAACGTCATTCTGAACATAAATTCTTGATCCACAAAGGAGGGTTGTCAGTATTCTAAGCTGCAATTATGTTTCTACTTTTAAAAATCTCCATTGATAAAAACTGACATGATTTTCTAAGGCATAAAGCATGACTAACTTACATAACATTTATTCAAAGATTGGTTCAGTACCTGCAACACTGGAACAGCCTTCCATTGTTTGAGAACACTGTGAAGAACTTGCCCCTACTACTGATCTCACCAAGAGCCATTGGCCCTGTACAGATCATCCTTGATCTTCTCCAGGTATTTTTCAGCTTTTCTCTTAGTCCATTACATCAAACTCTTTAAAACCCTACTCTTTTCTCAGTAACTTCCTGAGCATATGATAACTCTCTCCCAACTTTCTTAATGACTTTAGCCTATGGTTTATGATTTCCTCTCTACTCTCTATCACGCTAACAACTCCTAGGACTTTTTTTTTTTTAACAATCCTTCTAACAACAGAAAAGCTTGGTTCCTCTGCATTCTTAATTCCAACCATCTGCTGCAGAAAATCAGTCACATATCTTGAATTTATGATTATCCATCTCTGAGATCTTGAACTTTGAACGTTAATTCTTCATTTCACAACTATACTTCCACTTCTCACACACTAAAACCTCATCATTCACCCTGTTTCATTGGTCAATGGACAAAGATTATGATGACTTGACTTGCTTCCATGTTGTTGTTATTATTCAGTCATTTCAGTAGTGTCCAGCTCTTCATGACTCCCTATGGGGATTTCTTCTTAAAGATACCAGCCTGGTTTGCTGGTTTCTTCTCCAGTTCATTTTGCGGTGAGGAACCAAGACAATTAGGATTAATTGACTTGCCCAAGGTCACATAACTAATAAGTGTCTGAATCCAGATTTAAACTCAAAAAGATGAGTCTTCCTGACCTCAGGTTCTATATTCTACACACTGTGCCATGTAGCTGACTACATAGCTGTTTCCATAGTGCAGCCTTAACCCCCAAATCCTGTTACTTTAGTCATTAAAACCACCCTAAATAGCTCATATCAGAACCCCCACTATTTAGCCTCTTAACCCTAATAATAATAATGATATAATCATAATGACAATAATCATAGCATTTTTTAAATTAATTTATTTAATATTTTTAGTTTTCAGCATTGACTTTCACAAGAGTTTGAATTACAAATTTTCTCCCCATTTCTACCTTCCTCCCACTCTAAGATGGCATATATTCTGGTTGCCCCATTCCACAGTCAGCCCTCCCTTCTGTCACTCCACTCCAACCCCCCATCTCCTTTTTCCTTACTTTCTTGTAGGTCAAGATAAATTTCTATGCCCCATTGCCTCTATATATTATTTCCTAGGTGCATGCAAAAACTTTTTTGAACATCTGTTTTTAAAGCTTTAATTTCCAAATTCTCTCCCCTCTTCTCTCCTCACCCATCCTCCCTAAGAAGGCAAGCAATTCAACATAGGCCTCATGCATATCATTATGTAAAACCCTTCCACAATGCTCATGTTGTGAAAGACTAACTATATTTTGCTCCTTCCTATCCTATCCCCCTTTATTCAATTTTCTCCTTTGACCCTGTCCCTTTTAGAAAGTGTTTGCTTTTGATTACTTCCTCCTCCTATCTGCCCTCGCTTCTATCATCCTCTTTTTTTATCTCCTCCCTCCGTCTTTCCTGTGGGGTAAGATACCCAATTCAATGTGTATGTTATTCCCTCCTCAGGTCAAATCCAATGAGAGCAAGATTCACTCATTCCCCCTCACCTGCCCCCTCTTCCTTTCCTACAGAACTGCTTTTTCTTGACCCTTTTATGCAAAATAATTTACCCCATTCTATCTCTCACTTTTTCCCTCTCTCAATATATTCCTCTCTCTTCCCTTAATTTGATTTTATTTTTTTAGATATCATCCCTTCATATTCAAATCACCCTGTGCTCTCTGTCTACACACACACACACACATATATATACATATATATATATATATATATGTATGTATGTATGTATGTATATATATATAATATATATACATACATATATATATACGTATATTCCCTTCAGCTAACCTAATACTGAGGTCTCATGAATTACACACATCACCTTTCCATGTGAGAATGTAAACAAAACAGTTCAACTTTAGTAAGTCCCTTGCAATTTCTTTTTCTTGTTCTTTTTCTTGATTACCTTTTCATGTTTCTCTTGATTCTTGTGTTTGAAAGTCAAATTTTCTATTCAGCTCTGGTCTTTTCACTGAGAAAGCTTGAAAGTCCTCTATTTTATTGAAAATCCATATTTTGCCTTGCAGCATGATACTCCGTTTTGCTGGGTAGGTGATTCTTGGTTTTAATCCTGGCTCCATTGACCTCTGGAATATAGTATTCCAAGTCCTTTGATCCCTTAATGTAGAAGCTGCTAGATCTTGTGTTTGTGCTAGATCCTGATTGTGTTTCCACAATACTCAAATTGTTTCTTTCTGGCTATGCGGAATATTTTCTCCTAGACCTGGGAGCTCTGGAATTTGGTGACAATATTCCTAGGAGATTTCTTTTTGGGATCTTTTTCAGGAGGTGATAGGTGGCTAAGAACTTATTTTTAAAATATTTTGAAAATTTTTCAATGTATATTTCAATGTAATTGGTTAACTTTGTAATTCCATATATTTTACTTTATGAATTTACAAATCTTAAAGGCCATCATGGCTTTTACCAAACTATCAAAGGTGTCTATAACATCAATAACACACACACACAGACATATATACATGTGCATGCACACACACACACACACACACACACACACAGAATAAAATAATAAAGACATAATAGGCCAAACAGTAAAAAAAGAGGCTCAAAAATCCACTGAATAAAAGATCTCCTTAAAGAGAAGAATCGGCCAAGCAGAAAAGGAGGTACAAAAGCTCAATGAAGAAAATAAAAATAAATAAGTACAACTGGGCATGATTTATAACAGTTTCATGAGTCCTCTTTATCCCCTGAAGAAATTGTCCTTTAGTCTTATGATGAGGAATAGAGACATGTAGGCTGTTTATGAAATATGATTGGTCCCAGCCTAGGTAGAAAGGCAAAGAAATAATTTGTTGTGGAATACTATTCATAAATATAGGGATATGAGGTGGATATGTGAAAATTGCAGTACTTAAATTGGACTCTCTAATCATTACAAATTATGGATTTGGCGGAAAGTGTACTGTCCTACATAGTTGTCCTGCCTTGGGAAGAAAAATGGCAACCACATTAAACAAATGAAGAAAATACAATTTTGTTTGGTTTAGAGGATAAAAGGCCATGAAAATATTCCTATAAAGAAAGGTTTAGTTCAGTAACCACCTTGCATGCAAAGTTGCATGCAAAACCTTTTTTTTTTTGTTTTTGAAGATCTATTTTTGAAACTTTGAGTTCCAAATTCTCTCCCCTCTTCCCTTCCCACCCACCCTCCCTAAGAAGGCAAACAATTAAACATGGGCCACATGCATATCATTATGTATAACCCTTCCACAATACTCATGTTGTGAAAGACTAACTATATTTTGCTTCTTCCTAACCTATCCCTCTTTATTTACACTTTTATGTAAGATAATTTACCCCATTCTATCTCTCCCTATCTCCCTCTCTCAATATATTCCTCTCTCCTCCCTTAATTTGATTTTATTTCTTTTAGATATCTTTCCTTCAACTTCAACTCACCCTGTGCCCACTCTCTCTCTCTCTATGTGTGTATATATATATATGTATATGTATATATGTATATATATATATACACACACATACATATATACACACTCACATATACATAAACATATATATATTCACATTCCCTTCAGCTACCCTAATACTGAGGTCTCATGAATCATACACATCATCTTGCCATGTAGGAATGTAAACAAAACAGTTCAACTTTAGTAAGTCCCTTGCAATTTCTTTTTCTTGTTCTTTTCCTTGATTACCTTTTCATGCTTCTCTTGATTCTTGTGTTTGAAAGTCAAATTTTCTATTCAGCTCTGGTCTTTTCACTGAGAAAGCTTGAAAGTCCTCTATTTTATTGAAAATCTATATTTTTCCTTGGAGCATGATACTCAGTTTTTCTGGGTAGGTGATTCTTAGTTTTAATCTTAGCTCCATTGATCTCTGGAGTATCGTATTCCAAGCCCTTCGATCTCTTAATGTAGAAGCTGCTAGGTCTTCAGTTATTCTGATTGTGTTTTCACAATACTGAAATTATTTCTTTCTGGCTCCTTGCAGTATTTTCTCTCTAGACCTGGGAGCTCTGGAATTTGGTGACAATATTCCTAGGGGATTTCTTTTTGGGATCTATTTGAGGAGGCAATCGGTGGATTCTTCCCACTTCTATTTTGCCCTGTGGCTCTAGAATATCAGGGCAGTTCTCCTTGATAATTTCTTGAAAGATAATATCTAGGCTCTTTTTTTTGACAATGGCTTTCAGGTAGTCCAATAATTTTTAAATTATCTCTCCAGGATCTATTTTCAAGGTCATTGGTTTTTCCAATGAGATATTTCACATTATCTTCCATTTTTTCATTCCTTTGGCTCTGTTTTATAATATCTTGATTTCTCATAAAGTCATTAGCTTCCAATTGCTCCAATCTAATTTTTAAGGTAGTATTTTCTTCAGTGGTCTTTTGGACCTACTTTTCCATTTGGCTAATTCTGCCTTTCAAGGCATTCTTCTCCTCATTGGCTTTTTGGAGCTCTTTTGCCATTTGAGTTAGTATATTTTTTAAGGTGTTGTTTTCTTCAGTATATTTTTTAGTACTTTTTGGGTCTTCTTTAGCAAGTCATTGACTTGTTTTTCATGGTTTTCTTGCATCATTCTCATTGCTCTTCCCAATTTTTCTTCTACTTCTCTAACTTGTTTTTCCAAATCCTTTTTGAGCTCTTCCATGGCCTGAGACCAGTTCATGTTTTTCTTGGAGGCTTTTGTTGTAGGTTCTTTGACTTTGTTGATTTCTTCTGGCTGTATGTTTTGGTCTTCTTTGTCACCAATGAAAGATTCCAGAGTTTGAGACTGAATCTGAGTCTGTTTTTGCTGCCTGGACATGTTCCCAGCCAACTTACATGACCCTTGAGTTTTTCTGCAGGGTATGACTGCTTGTAGAGCAAAGAGTACTTTGTTCCAAGCTTGAGGGGATGCGCTGTTGAGAGACCTTTTTGGTCTCACCTAGGTATCCAATATGAGATATTGGTCCTTCTAATTTCTGCCAGACTGCTTTCCAGGTTTACCAGCAGTTGCTATAATATTGTGAGTTCTTGTTATAATTTTTGGGGTCTCTGAGATTGCCAATAACTAGATTATTTTGGTCATTTGCTTCTGTTTATTGTATACCTCATCTCTTCCATTGATAAACCACTCTATTTCTTATCCTTTACAAGATTTGAAGATAATGCTTTGTAATGTAGTTTGAGATCTGGTACTGCAGTGTTCCTTTCTTTCACATTTTCTTTTCATTGATGTCCTTTTTAGTCTTGCCCTTTGTTATACCAGATGAAGTATGATTTGTTGTAGCTCTATAAAGTATTCTTTAGTAATTTTATTGCGATAGCACTGAATAAGTAAATTAATTTAGGTAGTATTATCATTTTTATTATATTGACTCAGCATACCCATAAGCAATGAATACTTCTCCAGTTATTTAGATATGTCTTTATTTGTGTGGAGTGTTTCATAATTGTGTTCATATAGTTTCTATTTGTGTTTAAAGGTGAACTAACAAGTATTTTCTAATTTTTCCAAATTTTAAAAATGGAATTTCTCTTTCAATATTTTCCTGCTGAATTTGGATTGTAATACATGGAAATGTTGATGATATGTGTGGGTTTATTTTATATCATGCAACTTTGATAAAGTTGTTAATTGCTTTAACCAGTTGACTGGTGTTCTCTAAGCATACCATCATATCATCGGCAAAAAGTATCAGCTTTGTTTCTTCATTGTCTATTCTTATTTCTTCAATTTCCTTTTTTTATCTTATTTTAGAACAATATTGAATAATAACAGTTTAAATGAACATCCTTGCTTCACCTCTTATTTTATTAGAAAGGCTCTTAGTTTATCCTCATTGATAATGATTGCTTTTGGTTTTAGATAGGTGTTAGTTATTTCTTTAAGAAATAACTTTCTTTAAGAACAGTTCCATTAATTCCTATGGTCTCTAGTAATTGTTTTTTATTATTGAGAATGAGTTTCATAGTCTGTTGAGGCCACTGGTTGACTCAGTGGATAGAATGCTGTGTCTGGAGTCAGGAAGATTTGAGTTCAAATCTGTTCTCAAGCACTTACTATCTGTGGGACCCCAGATAAACCATTTGAACTGTTTGCCTTAATCCACTAGGGAAGGAAATTGTTATGCTGTACAAATGACTCCATGTTATGTGTCTGATGACATTGGGTTTGCCTCTCCCATCAGGGTGGATTTTTAATATATGTACACATATTATATATATATATTATTCTACCACGTCCTCTTGGCACTGTACTCTACCCATCACTTCAGATACCTGCAGCAAATAGAGGTGTGGGGCCAAGGGGATTGTGAAACCCAATTAAAGTGGAGTCATTTGTACAGCATAACAAAAAGGGTGATTTGTTAGCTTAAAAGACACAGACTCTAGGACTCTCTGATGTAATTCTTGTCGTGCACTATTTCATGAACCGAGGTGCATCTCTGGGGCATTTCTGGGTTCAGTTGAAACAGACTTTTTTTTTTTGCCAAAACAGAAGTCATGGGGAAGACAATGGGGAGAAGGGCAGAAGAGAAGGTAGGGCTAAGGGAGAAGAAACAGATTCAATTTTTGAACACACCCATGATTGATTATCCTACACATTGCAGAACCCTCCCCACCCCCTCCCCCCATCCCCACTCATTCAAGCTGAAAAACAAAAACAAAACAAAACTGGTTTGCCCTCTGCAGTGTAGAAGAGTAAAGTCTGTGGTATGGAGAAGCCAGGCGTCACTCAGAGGACCCTAGGGTTTCTCATCAAAACTGGAGGCAGAGCTTACCCTATCGATGACTGCTCCAGGCCCATACAATGTGATGCTGGCATTTGTATTCCCAAGCTTGTTTGTTGCCACACAAGTGTAGTTCCCATAATCCTTTTCTGAAACATTGAAGAAAGTCAGTGTGGACATGCGGCCTTTATTCTCGATTCAGGCCTGTGGCTAACCTGGTTTCCTCCTTGAACCACTGGAATTCAGCCAGGGGAACAGCAGAAGCTTCACATCTGAGAATGCCTTTCTGACCCAGTGACACTCCAGTGTTCTTGGCATTTGAGATATAGGGAGGATAGTTTGCGGTGATTTTTACTTTCCGGACATCTGGGGCAGCAACATCATTCAAGGCGCTGCATTCACACTCCCCAGACTGGTCCCGTGTGATGCCAGAGATCTCCAGATACTCATCCTTGCTCACAAAGCCTTGACCTTCCTTGACTGACAAGTGTCTCCATGTCACGGTGGGTTCTGGTCTGCCAATAGCAAGACACAGGAGGGTCACGCTACTTCCTTCATTCACAGTGATATCTGAGGAGATGTTCATAATCTGGGGAGGAACTCTATCTGGGTTACAAAGCTGGGGGGCAGTTATGGCTTGCCCAGAGTCTCAACACTTCTTCCATGGGTGTTCCCTCCATACCCTAGATATTAGAGACCCCTTGTTCAACCAGATGAATTTTGTTATTGTTTTATCCAGCTCTGTTATATTGCTGGTGGAGTTGTGAACTGATCCAGCCATTCTGGAGAGCAATTTGGAACTATGCCCAAAGGGCTCTAAAAATGTTCATACACTTTGACCCAGCAATACCACTTCTAGGGTTGTATCCCAAAGAGATCGTGCAAGTGGGAAAGCGAACTGCATGTACGAAAATATTTATAGTGGCTCTTTTTGTGGGAGCAAAGAAGTGAAAATCAAGGGGATGCCCATCAGTTGGGGAATGGCTAAACAGGATGTGGTATGCAAAGGTAATGGAATACTATTGTGTGATAAGAAATGGGGATGATACGGACTTCATCATAACATGGACAAACTACACAATATGCTGAGTGGGCAAAGCAGAATCAGGAGAACTTTATACACAACCGCAGATATATGGATTCTGTGATGACTAACCCTGACAGACTTGACTCTTCTCAGCAATACAAGATGCAAAGACAACTCCAAAGGACTC